>NW_015172058.1:181368-218414 GCF_001447785.1 Gekko japonicus | reverse complement strand
GGGCCCTCTTTAAGGGGTCTGCAGCAGCCTAGTGGAACAATCAGATGGTAACAAGACTAGCAAGGTTTGTGTGGAAAACCCCTGCATACACCTGTGTCCATGATAGCCACCTCCTCTCAGGATCTTCAGGGGAAAGACAGCCAGGTATCAACTGAGGCATGACATCCAAATCGCAAGTCCCGCTGAACATTGCATTGGTCAGGCCACACCTGGAGTACTGAGTGCAGTTCTGGAGGCCTCACTTCAAAAAGGATGTGGACGGAATGCAGTGGGTGCGGGGGACGGCAACGAGGAAGATCTGGGGCCTGGAGACCAAGCCCTATGAGGAAAGGCTGAGGGACTTGGGACTGTTCAGTCTGGAGGAGAGGAGGTTGAGGGGGGACCTGACTGCTCTCTTGAAGTATTTGAAGGGCTGTCACTTAGAGGAGGGCTGAGAGATGTTCCTGTTGGCAGCAGAGGATAGGACTCGCAGTAAATGGGTTTAAATGCTCTAGGCTAACACTGCATTGAGTAGGGGGTTGGACTAGACAGCCCCCTTCCAACTCTGTGATTCTGTGCTCCAGATCACCCCTCTCAAGCTTACCTGGCTACTGTTGTCACGGCGGAAGGATGTAGCGGGTCACACCCTTCTGGGGGGCCTGTGTCTGGAGTGGGTGGATCCTGTTGCACACTAGAGGCTGCCGCAGAGGAAACAACGGGGAAAACAAGAGCCAGAAAAATCAGAAATGCATATGCGCATGGGACAAACTTTCACGAGTATGTGTGCAGGAGCCTCTGGAGGTGCCACACAGAGTGATACGGCCTCTGGAGTCTTTTGCTTGGGGAGACTCTGCCGTCTAAGCTGAGCTTTTTCACCTGCTCAGCCCCACCTCCTGGCCTTCCGATGCCTTTAAAAGAAGTGGCTACCTGGAGGTTCTGCTTTTCCCTGGGGAGATTTAGTTCACAGTTAATTATCTGATGTATCAAAGTAGGATTTTATATACATTGTAACAGGATTTCAAGAGTGGTCAGTCCTCATGAGACCCCTTGGGTGAGGGGTGACTAAGAAGCTAATAAATAAAAATTAAGAAGTTGAAGCCCCACCCAGAGGAGATCACTTCTGCAGAGCTGCTATCTGAGCCTTCAAGCAGCAACAGCCGGGCGATTTTCAGGCTTCTCTTCCCCGTTCATATGGACAAACAAAACAATGCAGAGTGTAGAAGTCCAGGAGACTTGGGACTTCAAGGAAACTGACAGGATCAGGAAACAAATTCCTACCCAATCAAGGATACGAAAATCCCTCGCAACTCTCAGGGAATTCAGAATAGAATGATCATCAGGAAAAATACCTTCAAAAATAAGAACCAGAAGAGTACAACGGCAGGCATGACTCTGGGCTTGGATGTGGACAACCAGGAATTCAAATCCCTGCTCAAGTGACGAAGTTCCTGGACTGACCTGGGGGCCAATCTTCATCGGTCTGTCTAGCCTACCTCACAGTGATGTTGAGAAGGGGGGGCGGCAAGAGAAGCAGGTCCTCCATGAGTTTCTTAGAGGGAAGGTGCGGGGGGGGGGACCTACTAAGTTCAGGAAAGTATCATTCTGAATTTCTCAAAAGAAAGGTTAGATCAAAATAACTTTCTTTAGAAATTGGGCCACGTTCCTAGAAAAGACACCACAGACCACACAAGGCATTTCTCCGCTTTCTCTCTGCAAGCAAAAGGGTAGTCAATGGCTTCTTCTTCTTTTGAATGGAGCACAGAAACCATTACTCCCTATCACTTCCTCTGTAAAAATGGGTGAATTCATTCTAAGGATTCCACCTCCATCTCCTTAAAACGAGCGGCACAGGAGAATTCTCATGTTGCCAGAAATCTGTCCTGTCCAATGGGAAGAGAGAACACAAGGAGAAACACACAGCTGCCCGGGTCACTTTCCTGTCCACTCCCCTATTGCTGGTGGATAACTTGTCCCATGTTCCCCCCTCCCAAGCTCCCCACCTCTTGGAACCAGACCTCTACCTGGTCTAGCACCCGCTGGGTATGAAACGATCCCTGCAGTCACCAGCATTTTAAAAATTATTACAACTTTAGGGAAATGAGGGAGGGAGCAAAGAAAACTAACGGCTGATTCTAGATGTGGTCACACTACTTTTGGAAAAGTGTAATGTTACTCACCTTCGGTGGGGGATACATTGCTTTGCGTCACTTCCTGAGGGAGGCTGGCAGGGGAAGCAGGACCTGTGGGTGCTTTGGAGGGACTGGAGAGCAAAGGGGGGAAAATCACTAAGGGGAGGGGAAAAGGAAACCAGTGTAGCAAAGCTCCTTCCCGGCTACCCCAGTATCAGCACCAAAGGCCCACCTGACTCGCTTCTCATCTGGATTCCCGAGACAGAAGTATTCCAGAGCCTCACCTTTCTTGCTGCTGCGTGCGGGGTTCTGTGAAGGAGGCCCAGTTCTCATCTGTGGTGGAGCAGGAGGAATCCGAATTTGGCCTGTCCCACACTGCTGCTCCTGTGTCAGCAGCCACAGGTTGGGGAGGCGCAGTTGAGGTACTGTCTGCCCAGCCAGGATCTAGGGAAGAACAGGTTGGCACAGGGGGTCAGGTCTAACCTGTGACATGGCCGACAAACACAGAGACCCCTCATGGCAGGAAGAAAAGTCACTCTAGCTGCTGTTCTGCAGGTCTGGGAGTTTAACGGCAAAAGTCAGGAAAGCAGCACCACAGGAAGGAAACTGGTCTCTCTAGGCCCATCTTTTCGATTTGTTGTTGTTGTTCAATCGCACAGTCGAGTCCGACTCTTTGCAACCCCATGGACCAGATCACGCCAGGCCTTCCTGTTTTCCGCCGTCCTCTGAAGTTTGCTCAATTTCATGTTCATTGCATCTATGACACTGTCTAACCATCTCATCCTTTGCCGTCCCCATCTTCTTTGACCTTCAATCTTTCCCAGCATCAGAGTCTTCTCCAGGGAGTATTTGAGCTTCAGTTTCAGTATCTGGCCTTCCAGGGAACAGTCAGGGTTGATTTCTTTTAGGATTGACTGATTTGATCTTTTTGCAGTCCAAGGGACTCTCAAGAGTCTTCTCCAGCACCATAGTTCAAAAGAATCTATTCTTCGGCGCTCGGCCTTCCTTATAGTCCAACTCTTGCAGCCATACATGACTACTGGGAATATCAGTATCTTTTCGATACTGAGCATCAATGCTCCCTCTAAGCTGTGGAGTCTTGTGAGCAAAAATTTTACTTTGTTAGCTACTAGCAATCGTGAGCAAGCGATTTGGCTACTGCATAAATTAGTTTGCTCTCGCGCCATCCTTTCCTGAGCTAAGACAAAAAAATGTGTGAGCCAGAGGCTAAAAAACTGTGAGCTAGCTCACACTAACTCAGCTTAGAGGGAACACTGCTACCCATCATGATAGACTGTAACAGAAAAGATTCAAAGTTACTCAGTGGGCTAATGGCAGTGACTTGGTACCCTTGGGAGGGGAAAGATTTACATTTTTATGCCAAGGAAGCCAAGCGGCTGTGAGTTTTCCCCAAGACAGTCACCTGTGCTCAATCAACTGTGACGAATGCGGTAAGGCCAACATGGCTGAATGTGTGAGTGTTCCCCTACTTGTGGCTCTCTGACCGGGCTGCTTTGCAAGCAGGCTCATAACTTTCCTCCTCATTGCTCAACGACTCTCTTGGACACACAGAGAACTGCAATGGACTCCATTGCCCCTCTTCTGTAACACAAGTCTCCCCAAGCTAATAAGCAAGCGACCATCTGTATTTCTGCCATCTACCAATTCTCCCACGCCTTGAGCCCCCGTGGCCCTCTGACCTCCTGATGCTCGCTCCTCCTCCGTTTGTTCACTGCAGCCGTTGCTGATGTGAGTGGTGTCTCCGTCTCCCCCACCAGGATCTTCCTCTTCACCCTCTTCTTCAGAGTCTTCACTGTCCTCACTATCCGTGCTTCCAACCCCCCTGAAAAAGGGGGGGGGGGGGAGAGAGAAAGCACTGAAGGGGATGGAAATAGTTCTGATTGTGACCTGAACAAAAACCCAGTTCCAAAACCACTAGAGACAAAGATGCAGCTCTTTTCCCCCCACACACATGGGCTCTCCTGTAGAGGAGACAAAAACAACAACCCCCCACTCCAAACTCTTAATAGAATTCTAATTCCATTTCCAAGTCAGTCTCTCAATGTGATCCAAAAGAAACAAGATACCAAGTCCCAATCACTTTATTAGGACTGTCTGCAGTTTAAAAACGTGTTGCTCACTTTTTTCCAGTTCAGAACCTCAAAGAAGGGCAAGGAAAATAGTACAAAAGGTATACACCGTTGTTTAGATGAGGGCAACAGAGCTTAACAGGGACTTTGCCAGTGAACAGGAAGCAGTGAATATAACATGCCCAGGGACTGCAGAAAATGTCTGCGGTACCACTACATCAGTCACAGCATGTGCCATGAGTCTCATTTTGGCCCCAATATTCACTGTGTAAATTAAGCTCCCCAATCAGGCAACCCCTTTCAGGTTACCTCACAGGCAAGAGTGGGAACAGACCAGCAAATCACAAAGCCCCACAGAGCGGGACAGGGTTTCCCCAAGATCAATCAGCTGACTGGCTTAGTCTTATCTGAAGTGGGAAAAGAGCATCTATCCACATAAAGGGGTTTTATCACAGAAAAAAGTTATAAAACCCTGAAGTAACAGTGACATTTGTCTTTCCAAGAAGCAAGCAAGGGAACCAGAGGTCCTTTTGTAACAAGAGATTCCAGTCCTGCATCCTATTACAAAAGAATTTGTGCCTTTGCAAACAGTTTAGCAGCAGAGTTCTCCAGGATTTATCTATTAAAGGATGATTATCAAGCTTTAATAAATCTGATAATACAAATAAGGGGCGAGTTCTGTTCTTTGAACTATAACCAGCCAATCATGCCGAAAACCTGTAGAGACTTTTATCTTTTATTGCGAAAAGAAATTGTTCTCTTTACGATGCAAGACAGTAGGAAATGCAGGCATATAGACATTCATCCTACAATACAATTACTGTAAAAGTGCTAAAATTTATAACCAGCCAATCATGCCGAAAACCTGTGAAGACTTTTATCTTTTATTGGTAAAGTGCTAAAATTATCAAAGCTCGTAGCACTGTTTAATCATATTGCAGCAAGTAATAGTTTAAAAAGCAAACCAGGTTTCAGGTTTTTGTCTCACTGCTTTTCGGGATTATCATAAATCCCAAATTACACACCTGGAAATCTCACCTAGTCTTCTTCTGAGAATTCCATCCACAGAAATCCAATTTGCTTATCACCGTAGTGCATATTAACAGAAAAAACTTAAATCTGTTTATTATAATTCTGTGATTATTGTCTAGATAAGTAATTGGTTCTTAACTCAATATGAGATAATCAACACAAGTCCAAATGATCTAATCAGCAAGTGCATATGAGTTACATCTCTTATAACAAGATAAGAAGACCAATCTCAACTTTTAACCTCTATTAAAAATCAATTCATCTGACTTTTCTGTAACTGTTTCTATTCCAGATTAAAGTAGCTTTGAGCAAACAGAGTTCACCGACAGTTGAAAAGTGCTTGAACTCTCGGTTAGCTTGCAAACTCAGCAAGAAAAAGTTAGTGATATAAGAGCTGCTGCTACACTTTGCCAAATACGCCCGTATCAGGGCAACACAGTTCAGGATCTGTCAGCCGCTAAGCTACGGAGCCAATTCATTCAGGCTGTGTTAGTTTTTTGTCTGTTTTGCATTCTCCTGTGCCTGTCTTCATTTCTCCCCTACAAGTACCTGGATCCTCATTCCCTTCTTATTCTGTTTTCCCCAAGCGAAAATTAGAACTTGTTCAAGGCAGCCTCTGTCATCCCCAGACTGCTTGGGTGTAAAAAGGAGTGGCTTATGCACAGGCCCAGCTCTGAAGTGAGCCAGGCTATATATTTAACTGAATGTGTAGGTATATGCGATAGAGAAGCAGAAGCAGGGCTGTCAGACTCTGCCTCAGATCTCAAAGTGACAGACAGTGGTGGCTACCCAGTGAGTCTGTGTGAGCTACTGTTCCAGGGACATGCAACAGGCTACAGGGACATGGGGGAAGTAGGGCCCCCATTTCTGTTCCATCCCCCCCCCCTTCCTGAGAGGGGCCTGGACAGCATGTACATGGAAAGTGGAGGTTTAAGAGGTATAGCAGACATCAAAGCAAGGGCCCTGGATAATTCCCTTCACTCTTCTTTCTGCTTCCCCTTTCACCCAGGACACTCTTCCTCGTTCATTATGCATGATCTCGTTTTTGGAAACTTCGACTAATCTCTAATGGGGAGCCCCAAATGGACCTTGTGCAGAACTCCGCCCCTTACCTGGCAGCCGTGGGCTGTGCATTGCCAGAAGAGACAGCAGCTTCCTTTTCTTGCCAGATGTCTTCCCCGTCAGAACCATCAGCCTCTTCATCGTCATCAAACTGCTGGATCCGTTCCTTGTAGCAAATGTCGAAGAGGTTGGAGTTGGGCTGAAGAAGACAGGGGGGGGGGGCCGTCATAGCACAGGTCAAAGGAGGGGGGAGGGGAGAAAGCTGCTACAGAGGATCAGCACTTACACTGTCATCATCTGCATTCAAGGAGAAGGTGATGTTGGCCGTCTTGTCAAAGGGGGCACTGGAAAAGAGCAGAGAGCAAGACAGGTGGTTGGAAGTCATAACAGTGTGCTTCCTTGGGAAAGAAGCAAGACCTAGCTTAGAAAGAAGGGACTGAAGAGGGATCCCCACAGCCAGATAGGGTGGGGGAAATTCATCCTGCTCTTGGAAATCCCAGAAATACACACATACACTGTGCTGGATCCCATATGCACACTCTACCCTTTCCTGCTGCAAGCTGCTCCGTTCCTCAGAATCCTGCTCCTTGTGGGGAGCGGGGGGGGGGGGGGGGGGGGACAGATCAGCAGAAATTTGGCACCACTGTGGTGGATCTTATGGTCATGTTTCATGATCTCCAACCTCCCCGCAAAAGTTAAGTAGTGCGGAAGAGGTGGCTCAAACAGCAGTTTGCCTGGAGCCTCCTAGTGTCTTCATGGGAAAGAGAAAAACCCTGCAACATGTGGGCCGGTCTTCCCTACAGTGCCTCACCATCTTTCCTTCCCATCAACCAAGCCTTCCTTTCACACCAGCATTTTTATCATGGAGCAGCATCCCTGGCTCTAATGTGAAACACCCTTCCAGAAAGAATGGAAGCTCCAGTTCCCTTGCCTTCCGTTCTTAATGCTATTGGTGTCTCAGCTGAATATCTGAGAGGGACAGCTAAATATCACCTCCCCCAACCACCAGATCCAGCTTCCTTTTCCCCCTCCCTAATGTGCTTTTTCTAACTATACTGTGACTGCGGTCACACGGAACATTAGCCACGCTAGAGAGACGGAAGATAGGCGGATTTTCCGGGCGCGATCTCACCGCCACATACGGGAAGCGTAGAGCTCCCGTGGCTCACCCGAGGCTTCCCACCGAAGATGCGGGGTAAAAAACTAGTACCTCCGAGGTACTAGTTTCCGGTAACCGCGGGGCAAGGGCGGGCGTCTGATCGCGTTTCCGGTGGCATCCTGCGCCCGCCCATGTCCCCTCGCAAAAAGGGTTTCCCCCCCCCCAAGTCTCCATGGATGCGCACAAGCACCCAACGGAGCATGCACATACTTTGGTGTACAGGAAAAAAAAAACGTTTGCCGCACCGCGCCGCTTCTTTGCTGCGCCGCAGGATTGTCCTGTGATCGGCACCTCCCCCCTACCCACGGAACCTCCACGGGAGGTCGGATCGCGCAACCACACATTATTTTGCCCCGGGGCAAACAGCCACACCTCCCCCCCCCCCGGGCGATATCCGGCCCGTGTGACCGGGGCCTGTATAAGCCTATGGCCACTTTCATTTCTGAACAGCACCTCAGGGTATTAAGAGCTTTAATACCAACGAGTAGCCAGCAGACATCACAACAAAGAAAATGATCCTCATCAACTAATCAGTGGCTAAGATTATTGCACGGACCTGATCATTAGAACACAAGGTAGCCAGAATCAACGCACTGAAAGACACCATAATTAGCCTGGCAATCTTGCCTGTTCCTTGATCTGTGTCATACTGCTAAAACCCAGGTTATTTCTAAGGGTTGCTAACCACTCTTCAGTCAGAGGACGTAAGACCTTACAATTTCTAGCTTGATCTGCCTGGCCAACATATTCTTTTTGTGAGAAAGTTTAGAGACGGAGAGGACACAGGTGCTTCCAATGTCCCAGCCTGTGGCCAGAAAGGGGTATAGCAGTGGGTTAGGCATTACCTTTTCAGCTGTCGGAAGTGAGCACTTCAGGGCAGACAAGGAATGACAGAAAGAGAGAAAGAAAGAGAAAGAGAGGGTGACACATGAAATCTGGGGGGTTGGGGGAAGGAGAGAGGCTGCCCTCATGTAGGCAGTGGCAGGAAAGGGGGGTTATCAACAAGTCCCCCCAGGCTCCATCTCTTCCTATAGTTCGGAACGGTAGGATTCATGCTGAACCCACCCCAGCTAAAGAATTAGCCAAGAATGAGTGCCTGGGCAATCTTTGCCAAGACCATTAAATATATATAAAGTGTAACAAGGCTCAGAAAATGCACCAGTTTCCTCCCTGCCTAGTTGAGCTGAGCAAGGCAAGCGGAGAGGCCAGACATGCTGCGATGGAAGCTGGGTCCTCATGCCCCTCCCCACGAACCTAGTCATCCTACTTTCCAGAACACTGGCACGTCCCCCTAAAGGACCCCAGTTTTTGTCCCATCAGCCAAGAAGGGTCCTGGGTTGTGAAGCAGTAATAGAAATCTCTACCACCACCAGCACCATACAGTCTTATTCTTCCTGGGCCTTGCTGCTTTCTCAAAGAAAGCCAATCAGTTCTGGTTCCCAGATCCTTCCTCTCAACTCAGGGAGCCGGAAAGAGCATCTATATTCTCCTGCGGGCCATAGTTCCAAGGTGAGAGGCAACAGGAGGGCATCTCCAGCCCCTTCTCCCAGCTTGCATTGTGCATCCGTGTCCCTCCATTTGCAACTGCCTGATGCAAGTACTACATGCAAGAACATGCCGCCAGTTACATGCCCCTTAAAATCTGTGGAAGGTCAATGAATAGTCTACTCCTTCTGGACAAATCCATGACTAAGGTGCAGGAAGCTCAATGTTTAGATCAGGGGTCTCCACAGTGGGGCTCATGGGCACTATTATGCCCGCCAGCCCCTTTCCTGGTGCCTACCAAGTGCCTTTAGAAAGTGGCCAGGGCTAGGTGGCGCATATTCCCAGCAGGAGTTCTGATTGGCTGCACAGATTTAAAAGGCATCCTGTTAAGCAGAGCTTTTGCCTGAAACACTGAAGAGTTACTATCAGAGTGGTACATAACCTCAATCCTTGACATTTTGTGGTTGGCTCTGCCTACTATGGCAGCCAATTTATGACTGGCTCCACCTCCTGTGGCAACCATTTTGTATTTGTGTCCACTGCCCTTTTTCAGAATTCCAAAGGTGCCCACGGACTTTAAAAGATTGGGGACCCATGGTTTAGGTATACAATTTAGCAACCATGCTGAAATTAATCAGATCTGAGGCTGGTCAATGTCAAAAAGACAGACTTTCCATGCAACATCATTTGCACACTTGTCTTGAGTGCCACAACAGAAGAAAGGCAGGACCAGTGGTACGCACAACAGAAGAAAGGCAGGACTAAATAAGACCAGTGAAGAACAACTATCCCCTCAGTGTCCATTCAAACAGGTATGACTCCATACATGGGGTTACAAAAAACACAGCCACCAAGAGCCACCAAGGAGTTCTGGCTCCCAGCTCCTCATGAGCACATGCTCCCTCTTCTCAAAGTTCTCAGAAATCCCCCTCCCACGCTGTATCCACTGTTCTCAGAGGAGGCCATTTTTATTCTCAGCGACAAATGCATAGCAAGAGAAAAGGAACAAGAGGTACAAGCATGTTATTGGGGGAAGGTGCAAGAGGATAAAGAACATAGCACTAACTTGACGTTCTCTTCCTGTTCGCCAAACTCTTCATCATTAAAACCGAAGTGATCAATGAATGCCGAAGTCATCTGCTGCAGCTGGTAATCCACAAAGGCCTGGAAGGAAGAGAAACAGCTGGGTAACATTTTCAATTGAGATGCCACTGCTCTTGCAGGTGGAGCATCCTGGCAAAACAGAGGGGCAGAAGTTGATGATCCAGGCAGGTCCTCCTTCGGCTGGATGGGCCCTTTCCCCCCCCCCCCCAAATGGGAAAAAGTATTCCTAGTATCATTCCTAGTATCCAAATGCATCCAAGAGCTCTTGAGGGGATGCTGCGCAGCACCTTCCTGTAGATCCAGAAGACCAGTATTTCTCATCCAGTGCCTTCAAAGTGCATGCACTGGGAGGAGACACTGATGTGCATACCAGGAATCTAGAATGGGGATGCTGAAGATGGGTGCATAAGCATCACTAATCAGCTGCAGCAATGCAACTTCCTGCTGGTGAAGAGCCAGCTGTTTATCAGATCAAAGCCACCAAGAGAGCAGATCCCTAAATACAAGATCTGCTGTTGAACATTAAGAATCTTGAATTTCTATTACATAAAGTTCTCAGAGGTATGCTGCTGGGGGACGACGGGAGAAGAGAAAGATGAAGTCTAAGACCAGGGCTGCCTAAAGATCAAGGCTAAGTTAGAACAATGGTTTTGCCTCCCAGAACCAGGCAATGCATTTTGTGGGTATTAATAAAAAAGAAAAAAATATTGTGGTGCTCCGAACGGTCCCTAGGTTATGCAACGGCAGCTAAAAGACGGGGGAGGAGGTACACGAGCTCTCTCAAGGGGCTTATAGGGACCACTCAACTCACCTGCTGCAGCACAGCCTCCTGGGGGAAGCTGAACTCCTTGAGGTCATTCTCATCATCATCACTTGACGAGTGGAGGTTGTGCATGTTAACCTATAAGGAAAAGGGACAATAACTCTACTGGGGAGCTGGCAAAGACCGGCCTGGCCAAGATCAATGCTAATGGAATCTCTTGCTCCTTAGGGTCTGTTTTCCCCTCCAGGAAGCCAGAAACCTGCATCAGACCTATCAGACTCCTCCAATGGACCCACTGTGCTTCTGCTGCTGCCTCTTGGCAATCCTTTCCATCTCCATCACCATGCATGCATCTTTTGCCACTCCTCCCCCCCTTTGGTTACCCACACATGCCACTCTTGGCTGCCATGTTGCCATAGGCTACCACAAATGTGCAGCATCATAAAAAAAGGTGGTTAGGACCACATCCACAGCAGCCACAGACCACAACCATTAAGGAAGCAACAAGGTTGGGGCAACCTACGATTTAAGAACTTCCCCCACAAAATACAGCTATCTCAAAACTATCTCAGCAGGAGGCTGAGGGCATACAGGCCTGGTAGAGATACCAGCATGATGCAGAGTTCCCTTCAAAACACCAGCATTTTGGTTGACAGTGACTAACTGGAGAAAACACCCTTCGCTCAAGAGTCTGAGTCCCGGTATTTGCATTTAAAAAGGTCAGTACTTAAATATCCGGAATGTAACCACATTTCTGCAAAATGCACCGAAGGACGACCCTCTGTGGTTAGCCTGTTTTATGAAGGGACTGGGTGGAAATGCAATACAGACTAAGAGAGGCACTCACGAGATCCACAGTGTTCTTCTTGTTAGTCTCTGACAAGTGCCCCGAGACAAACTTCTCCCACTGCTCTTGTTCATCCTCTGGTAGCTCTGCAATGTAAAAAGGCAGCAGCTGAAAGCTCTTGCTCCACAGCGCATGAGATGGAGAGAGACACCCAGCTCTTGCTCCACAGCGCATGAGATGGAGGAGAGAGACACCCCTGTTTGTTCCGCAGAGAAAGGGAGTAACCGCACGAGGCTGCTGAGAACCAGGGAGCCCAGAAGAATCCCGGGTTCTAGTTTCCCTGTTGCAATCTATCCATTCCCTTTCCTACAAACAAAAGGGAGCTCGGCTTGAGCCAGGTTCAGAACTCCATGATCTTGCAAGTGGAATTATGCAACCTGTTAGGTTACTTGATGGCCCATCAAAGTCAGTATTGTCTACTCAGACTGGCAGCAGCTCTCCAGGGTTTCAGGCAGAGGTCTTCCCACATCACCTACTACCAGATCCTTTAACTGGAGATGCCAGGGACCGAACCTGGGACCTTCTGCATGCCAAGCAGATGCTCTACCGCTAAGCCACAGCCCCTCCCCAAAGACATGCAAACACTGCCTGGCCACGTGCAAGAGACAGGGCTTGTTCATTCCATTTCCACACAACCTTCATTGTATCCCTGGCTCTGCATATCTTGCCTTTCGCACTCCCTGAATTGAAACTCCCCCTCCAAAAAATTTAAAAAAATAAAGTAAAAATCTTTATTTCAATAAATGAACTTGGGTTCTAATGGCTGTGGAATTTAGACAATTCCTAGCACTACATTTTCCTCCCAAGCTCAGTTGTCTAAAGAGAAAGCTACCCACAACACTCTAGATAAAGGTTCACTGTATACCCCCCACCCCAGTATCAACTGCAGCCCAACACAGAAATGATGTTCATCATAAAAGGCAAGGAGCTGCAGTCTCAGGATGCTCCCACAGGCCAATGGTGTTAACATCAGAATATAAGAACATAAGAGACGCCAATGTTGGATCAGGCCAAAGGCCCATCCAGTCCAACACTCTGTATCACACAGTGGCCAGAAATACTAGGTGCCATCAGGAGGTCCACCAGTGGGGCCAGGACATTAGGAGCCATCCCACTGTTGCCCCCCCCCAAGCACCAAGATGACAGAGCATCACTTGCCCCAGAGCCCCTATGTATACCTTGTGGCTAATAGCCACTGATGGACCTCTGCTCCAAATTACTTGAGCCCACCGCATGCAAGACATGCAAGGCCACCTTGACTGCCACTGCCACTTGCTGTTACCTTTCAAAAGCTGCTTGATGAGGGTGGAGTGGGGCCACTTCTCAGAGCCTTGTGCTAAGGCGTTGGCAATGCGGGTAAGGTGCCCCATGTAGCCCATCCGTCTGCCCCCATCTGACCTGCAGTTGAAAACATGGGAACTGTGGAAACATTCCAAAGAAGAACTATACGACTACTGGGGGGGGGGGACGGAAGAGAGAGGAGTGAAGTGTAGTAGTTATATCTGCGAACCAGGAACGGGGAAAACCAGACTCAAATCCACACTCAGCCATGAGCTGCTGTGAGAATAAAATGGAAGAGGGAAGCAAGTGTGACATCTTGATTAATTTGGGCAGAGTGTAAGACAAAGCAGATAAACGTGACTGGGTTTTGCACCAGGTGGCTTGAAGCTAGGACACCTGTTCAAGAGTTTGAGAACGTGATTCTCTGGACTGTTCCACATGGCTCTTCTGCTTTGCCGTGGTTTCCTTACAGCAACATTGTTTTGACAAACATTCACACGTCCTATTTCTGTGTTTTTCCTTGCTTTGCGCAACAACTTTCCCCAAACCGGATTTGAGACTTATCTTTTTGGAAAACTTGCAATTAAAGCACCTCTGGAAGCTGTGTGGATAGGAAATGTGCATATTTTTTTTCTGATCAAGCCCACACTGGCGCCATTTTCCTCCCACACCAGAAGGCTTTGAAAAGTATCAGTAGTTGCTATATCTCCGTAGCATTATAACAGTACAACAATCTATTGCAACAGGTTTCAGTTCTGGCCCTTCTGCTTGTGGAGTTATAAAGAAAAATGTGCAGCCAATACCTTTCCCGTTATAACTCTGCAACCAGAAGGTCTAGAGGTTTTCTTTAAAAATTAAAGCTGCACATTAGTATGTTGTTATCTCTGTTTCCCAATGGAAGTGCAAATGGCATTTTTCTTTGTAGAAGGAGGTCAAGGGGAGTTCCAATCATGGCAACCCAACATTCCTCAGCAAGCACTCACTGTGACTGCTCATTTTCTTCCCAGGCAGACAAAATTCTTTGGATTAAGCGACACTTCTGCAGCAACTACAGCAAAGAGACAATGGAGCTCATGTGAGGATTGCCCCCTGACTGACAACATCTGTGTCACAATAAAAGGACTTCAATTGCTCAGATCCCCAAGAGTTTCAATACTTCTAGCCTTTGGCTGTCAGTGGATGCATTGGGGGTATCTATTCAAATGCAGAACAGGGAGGGAACCTAGACAGAAGATTCAAGAGTTCCACTCCTTATCCTCTAGCTCCCCATCACTGTTGATGTAAACCACCTTGAGTTTTATTTCTAAACTGGGAGGTGAGATGAGAGTTTACTATGAAAGAGATTTCTATCCAGACTGCAAACCCCCACCCCTTTCTAGAGTGGTTTCCAGATTAATAACTTGTCAACTTGAGCCCAGCTATCCAGTCCCCTCCACTGCCACCACTTAACTCCAAGGCCTCCTTTCCCAGCCTACTCCATTTCTTACAGCAACAACCAGCTATCCAGTCCCCTCCACTGCCACCACTTAACTCCAAGGCCTCCTTTCCCAGCCTACTCCATTTCTTTGACCCTCCCTTCACTTCCCCCCTCTCTGTCTCTCTCAAGTTCCATATAAATTTCACTTGTCCAAAAGCAAACAAGGATCTATTCCTCCTCTACAGGCCACCTCACCCATATGAAAAGAGCATGAAACAACACACACATACACCAACTTACATGCTGGATGACGGGGTTCTCTGGCAGGGGCTTCGAGTGGTTTTCAATAGTCTCCTCCCCAGCAGGGGAGCTGAAAACATTGCTAAGGCAGGCCTCCACCTGAGCGTGCAAGAAGTTGTTGTATGTGTATTTGAAGTAGAGGTCCTGGCAACAAAAGCCAAAGGTAAGCATAGCCAATTCATGATGATCTAGGCCCTATACCCTACTCCTAGCAGTGCCATGAAACAGAGACACGCCAAGGGTAACTCTTAACACCCAGCCCCAAATAGTGTTGTGGCTTCTCCACCAATGTGGCTCTTGCATCTGGCAGGACTGTTTCAGGACAGGTCTTACGCAGAGACCAATTTTGCAAGCTTGCCGACTGCACTCGAACAACCTCATTTGGAGAAGCAAGCCATCATTATTTGGCAAACCATTTCCTGTTTCTTCGTGCCAGACTTCACCCATAAAAAGTAGTCACTTTTCAACATTATTTGTACACCAGTTGTATGATATAATAGAAATAAATAAAAATGCAATGAACTTAAAGCCTGATGACAATGATAGCAAGGATGAATGTAACCAAGAAAAAGCTGATGTAGCTCATACCTAGTTTTAGGAACTGTTCCTGACAATGACTAACAGGTAAATACTGAACAGAACATAGCTCTCCACAAATGTCTCTCCACCCCCCACGTCTCTCCCAAAACAATTCAAGTAGGCCTTCCAAACTTCCAGAAAAGAAACATTTGCGATGGAGTGCCTCCTTAGGAGCACACAAGCAATTCTCTTTTGGATCAGGGAGTGGCCCTGAAGGGAGCACTGGCAGGTGCACGGATTATACTCACCAACATTGTGTTGACAGCCCCGAGTTCTATAATCTCATCCCGCAGCGCCGCATTGTCGGTGCCCAGCGAGCTGGCCAGCAGCTTCACCACGTGTAGGCGTGTGTTTCCCAGTGGCGGGTCTAGGATCCCCCAAGTTGTCTGAAGAGGCTCTTTCTGCCAGGAAGAGTGGGGTGCAGAATCTAAGTTCCACAGGCATGCAGTCCCACTCCTGATCGATGGAGAGCGTGTTCCAGCTCACAGGCTGCCCCCCCCCCCCCCCGGAGAACTCATCTACTCTTCTAGCAAACCTCCCTCTCTGGCACAGCCCAGTTACTCTGCCTCTCAGCTCATCAATTTCTAGCCCAGCCTTCTGAGAGAGAGAGAGAATCTATCTTGAGAGGATAAGCTTTTAAAGCCTCATTCCTTCCCTGGGGATGTACCATGATCAGACACTACACTTCTCATTTCTTTTTGTGGATAGTGCCTTGCATATGTTTTTCTGACACTGGGACAACTGAACAAATTGTCAGATTCTGAGTTGGCTGTTTTCAAAAAGACTCAAACCCTTGAAAAGAAAAATCTCTTGTCTGCTTATGGCACACTACATTTAGGATTATCTTCCCCGACGATGCGTGGAGGATCCCACTGAGGGGGGGGGGGGAGAATGAGGATGCTCACCTCTTCCCAGCCTTCTAGGGCTCTCAAAGTCCCATTAATGCAGTCTGCTACGCTCCTCCCACCTTTCCGCTCTTCATCTGAGCAAGACAACATACACACACACACGTGCGCATACCCACCTTTGGTGGGTCGAGGAGCAGCTGGTGAAGCTCCCTGAGGCGCTGTTTGATGGCAAGCAGAGTGCCCAGACTGGCCTGGCTGGAAGCCACTTCACAGTTAGGCCCGGTTATCTCCATCTGCCCCTCCAGGTTGCAGTAAAAGCCCCCCATGCCCCCCAGCTCCGTCCTGGAAGGGAGAGCAAGACCAACCACCGCTTTTCAATACAAGGACCTGCGGCTGCATGCACCTCCCCCCCCCATCTCAAGTCCACCCTAGAGAGAAACTTAAATCCTTATAATAAATTATGCGGCTCGTGTTCATCAAGTCAGGTGTATGCCGCATGATGCTTTTGAACGCAAGCCAGCTCATGTGGCAGAACTAATTTCGCTTCCTGGACATATGCGGCACCAGGGGGAAAACGTGAACACTTTTGATAACGAATAGTAATAAAGAGTAATATAATTATACAGTTTTGTTAAAACCAGTACAATTTCTTAAATGACAAAAAAAAAAAGGATGGAAAGGCAGAAGGTCTCACAACAAAGAAGACCATTACAGAGGAGTACCCTGCACGATGGGTTTAGCACATCTGCATCAATATGCACATGGTTTGCACTGGGATTACTGTCAACAGTTCACCTCTCTCACTCGCTTTTTTGTAAAGCATCTCTAAAGTGATTTCATCCCAGCCCTGACCTGGATAGCCCAGGCAAGCCTGATCTCATCGGATCTCAGAAGCTAAGCAGGGCAGACCCTGGCAAGTACTTGGAAGGGAGACCCCTCCAGAGAATACCAGAGCTGTGATGCCAGAGGCAGGTGATCCAGCTACTTCTCCAAATGTCCTCCGTGCCCGGTAGGAGTCACCAGAGGTCGCCATGACTTCCAGGCACGGGTGTGTGCACACACACACAATGCAAACATACCCTCCCAAAAAAGTGATTTTGTCCCTTAAAAATCTTTGCTTGCCATTTTTCCACATTCTGATTGTTCTAGCACTCCACCCACTCCTCTAATATACCTTAAATTTTAAGTTTATTAAAGAGCCACTTTTTTTTTAATGTGGAAGGTCGGTAGTTCAGCCGTTCGAGCCCCGAGTGTGCCGCATGACGGAGTGAGCTCCCGTCTCTGGCCCCAGCTTCTGCCAACCTAGGAGTTTGAAAGCAAGAAATTGCAAGTAGATAAATAGGTACCACTTCAGTGGGAAGGGAACAGCGTTCCGTGCGCCTTGGTGTTTAGTCATGCCGGCTACATGACCACGGAAACGTCTTCGGACAGCGCTGGCTCTTCGGCTTGGATACGGAGATGAGCACCGCAACCCTAGAGTCGGATTTGACTGGCTTTCGAGCAAGGGAACCTTTACCTTTACCTTTAAGCCACAGGTTGCAAACTCCTGCTCTAGTTCACATACTTGGGATTCAAAAGTGTGCCTGGATGACTCATTTGCATGGATTCTCTCCAAAATGGTTTACTAGAAATTGAACCACAGGCAAGAAATACAGAGAGGAGGGAACAAGAGACTGGACTATCTGAGGGCTGGTGAGGACGTGGCAACTCTGCTGCCACCACTACCACCACCCCCCACAACCCCCCAAGTCTTCCCAAAGACCTCCAGAAATAAGAGACACTATTGGGGTTGCTTTAAGAACTGTGGCCTGGAAAAATCAGACCACTCCCCTCACCCAAATGACTCCCTTTGCCCTGGTGACCACCGAAACCCACTGCTGTGGTTGCTCGACCACCGAATGGGGAGAGGGCAGCTGAATTGCTGGGGCTCACTACTGCCTTAAAGAGACAGCAGTTGTAGGAACCACTGAACCACCAGAGGGGTGAGGGCAAGGATTTTAGGGCAGCTTTGCCTCCCTCACCCCATCTCATTCCTCTACTAGTGCTGCAAAGCGAAACAGCTCAAGCTCACAGCAGCCCTGTTTTTATTTTGCCTTTATAAAAGGCAATTCTTTTGTTTCCAATTGTTTTTTTTACCTTCGTAAGCTGCCTTGGCAACAGACATGAGTCAAAGAAATAAGCAACACACCTATACCACCATAAGCTTCTAGATGCTGCATAAGTCATCCCCATGTAAACAGCAAAAGCCCCCACCTGCTGCCATACACACACACACACACACACACACACACACACACACCTGGGTCTGCGCGGCTCCAGCAGGGTCAGCAAGACCTGGATGCCATTGACAATGACGGATTCACTCCGTTCTCCATCCAGCATATTGCTTAGCAGCTGCTCAATCGTCTCCTGCCTGGACACAAGGGAGAATTGGTGCCGGTTAGGAAACACTTGGAGTCAAGCTGTGTTTGTTCCCCTTATGGCTAGTTTTGTTAAATTTTAAAAAGCTTAGAATATTCTGAAGACTTGGGTCGGGGGAAACAATTTACTTTTGCCCCTTGCTCCACCTTGCCTTTACACTGCAGGACAAACCATTACATGTAAAGAAGAAGCTGCTGCCGGGGATTACCCAGAGAGACTGTGGAAGTCCTGAGAAGCTCTTAAGAGGCTGTACCATCTGAGAGCCAGTAAGATACCCTGGTGTTAAGAGTCAGATCTATGCCAGAGGGAAGAACCTTCTAGCTTTGGACATGGCTTATAGCAACTCAGAACCAAGTGAGCAAACACCAGATAGTAAGAGGAAGTCGGGGCAGTTTTACAGAACAAGAGGTGAATTTTGATTTAAGGATCTTGTTGATTAAAGTAATGGATATTTAATGTGTTAAAAATCCACAGAGGGTACAAATTAAACTATTACCTCCTTCTTGACTGAAAACACTGCCAGAAATATAAAAAAGAGAAGGCTTGAATTCATTTTGGCATCAGACAGGTAACTCTCCTTTTAGGGGGTGCCTTTTTCCCCCTGGCTGCTGGCACTGCCAACAGTTTGGCACTCACTTCTCGAGCGTGGCCAATAATTGGTCCGGCTCGGGACTATCCTGGATTTGGATCATCTGCTCGCGGCTCAGCCGGATGATGTCACACAGGGACTGCGAAGCGTTGGAATGTTGCTGCATAAAGCACAAGAGAAAACAAGAGAAAAGGCCATTATTAAGCCCCTCACAAGCAGCTGCACTTTGACAGATAAGGTATCCAATCCATCTTTAAGCATGTTACACCCTGAGAATTTCATTTTTTTTCCTCTCTTCAGGCCTACACTTAAAAACTGGAGATTGTTCCTCTAATATTTAGTCCTGAATTATCTTCTGCTGCCTTACATCCATGGAAACATGCACAGTAGTTTGGATTGTGTACCATTATCCTCTGAGCGAAACTGAGTGGGGGAGAGGGAGGACACGGGTATAGCTAAGGGCTACGTTGAATCCAGCCAGCTTTTCTGCTCAGTTTAACTCCACTCCTTATTACAGTCTCCATTCCCTATGGCCTCTACTGCTTGCAGGTTGCATGATTTCCAGCACTGTCTTTTAGTTGGGTCAAAGGGGACCCCTGCCTCCCCTTTTCACCAGTGGAAAAATGGGTTGGATCTAACCCTAAGAGTCTGCAGTACCTTCATATTTTACTTCCCTTTAGCTCTTTGGCAGAAACCAGATAACATAACAAGTTTAAAGCAGTTTGTGGAGACGTTCAAAACTGGACCTTCATCAACATATTTAACGGAAAAGGGTTATTTTAACCTTTTCCAGGATATGACTGCTCCTGCATCCTCCACAACTACTGTTAACTATTTACACCTTGCTATAATTATCTTAAGTATTCCAAAAATCCCCAAATACCAAGGCTAGAATGAAGAATGCAACATGAACAAGACTGTATAGGTTTCATGAACTTGCATATTTCTGGCTTCTTGCAGATCTATTCGTTCAAGAGATCTCAGGTCCCATGGTCAAAAGTGGCAGCCAACAAGACAATAAGAGTGCAGTCCTAAGCAAGCTATTAAACTCAGTGGGACATATCTGAATACATATGTGTATAAAGTACACAAAGACCAGCTGATTAATTCCACTACAGCCAGCCTAGCACTTTTTTTATTCTCTGTTATAGAGCCTGTATACTGAGATTGCTGAAATTCCAAGGCCTGCAGGTTAAAAAAGTCAAACTGGACATGAAATCTGAAAATCCATTCACAGAACTGCAGTGTGTGTGTTTGTTTAATTTCTAAACAGCAGCTGTGGGGACTGGGGAATTTGGATCAGTTTGTAACAAAGGTGGGGAGTTTAAGATTTATCCCCCACCTTTCACTATCCGAAGGAGTCTCAGAGTGGCTTACAATCCCTTTCCCTCCCCCTCCCCACAACAGACACCCTGTGAGGTAGGTGGGGCTGAGAGAGCTCTCTTAAGAACTGCCCTTGAGAGAACAGCTCTGAAAGAACTTGTGACTGACCCAAGGTCACACCAGCAGCTGCATGTGGAGGAGTGGGAATCAAACCCGGTTCTCCCAGATTAGAGTCCGCGCTCTTAACCACTACATCAAACTGGCTCTTTCTTCCCCCCTTCATCCAACTCCCAGAGTTGTAACCACTACATCAAACTGGCTCTTCCTTCCCACACACTTCCCTCCTTCATCCAACTCCCAGAGTTACCATTTTCTTCTGTGGGGAAAATCTGAGCAGCAGGTCAAATAACCAGCTCCAAAGGTCATGTAGGTTCAGAGAAAGCACCCCCCCTAGCCCCTGAGGTTACTGCTAGGCAGTAAAACAAAACAAAGTAGTGATTCAGTCAACTGCATCCCATATGGTTTAAACCAAACCCTGAGGATGGAAGAGAAGCAGGGTACATTTACAACTTACATTGTCATCCTTTGAAGGGTGGATCATCCCAATAAGCCTCTGGACAATCTTCTCCTCATTAAGCCACTTGAATGAAAAAAAGACAAGCAAGCACCAACGGATGGTGAGATTCAGCAAGTACCCTCTGAGACAGTCCTCCAGTGATACCCGCTCAAGGACAGGAATATTCACACCCACTCTAACAACAAACCACAATTTTGATTCTAAGGTCCCACCAATACCCTTGAAATCCTATTTGTACATATACCAGGAAATAGGGATGGGCATGAACTGGAGAAATGCAGTTCATGGCTGAACGACAAACCAAACCGTGAACAGAATAGACCCAGGAGGTTCGTGGCCCTGTAAACCTTGTTGAAATGGTCCACAGTCCCTTTAAATGGTGTTTGCAGACAGTCCAAAAAACAGCTGAGTGGTATAGGGTGCCTGCTGCCCACTGCTCAGCTGTTTTTCTGGCTGTCTTGTACACTCCCTTTAAACTTTAAAGGGACTACATAAAACACCCCAAAACAGCGTGTCTTGTACACTCCCTTTAAACTTTAAAGTGACTACATAAAACACCCCAAAACAGCACTGCTCCCCAGCACTCACCTGCTTTTGCAGTTTTTGCTGGGAACAGAAAGCAGGGGTTTAAGGGGACTCAGAGTCCTTTTAAACCCCTGCCTTCCGCTCTATCCACAAACCGCCATGAATCACCATGAACTGCTTTAAAAATTTGTGGAAATTCATCACAGCAGACCTATCAGGAACTTCAGTTCATGAACCATGAACAAGGCAAAATTTGTGATGAATTTTGCTTCATGGTTCGGTTCATGTCCATCCCTACTATGCAAGTCCTAATAATGAACAGCTACCGGGGTAGGGAAGCATCCCAAAATGAGTATACAGCAAGAGACAAACTTTCTAGCAAACAGTGTATACAACTATTCTTTCTCAAGAGCTGTGGGACATGCTGCAACACCCCCCCCCCAAATACTACGTTTGTAAGTAAATACACTTGGCATAAGCCTCTGTGAAGAGAGGAGGTAGCAGGTTTATGCACCAAAAGTACCCTGATATATCCCCTCACGCATAATTCCCAGAAGCATGAGACCTGAAGCTGTACGGTGTTTAGTAAGTCAGCAGGAGGGCCAGCTCGAAAGGAGTGGGGGGCCTCCTACTTCCCGGAAGCTTTGAGAGACTCCTGTTTGCAAGCCACCATCAGTCATAAAGGGAGCTTGGTCTTCATTGGTCACTTGAAGTTGGAAGCTCTTTCAGCTCTATGCTACTGCCAATCACCTGGGTTGTCCAGATAATAACTGATATTCTCCAGATAAACCCATGCAACCACTGATCTTCCTCCGATCACTCAAGCAGAAGTGGCACATACACAATGAAAAGGTTACAGATCGAGTGACTGGTAGCTTATGGCAGCAGTCTCGGGTAGTCGTGACCCCAGACCACTGAGCACAAAACACGAAACCATGTTGCCTGGTCTTTGGAGGAAGTGGGAAGAGTGAGAAAGATGGGAGTGCCTGCAGCAGGACCCTTACATTGAACACATCTTGCCTGAGCTGTGGCTGCTCTACACAGGTGAGAAGCCGCAACAGGAGGTCCATGATGGCCGAGGTACCAATGTGGCACAGCAGCAGGTTGACGAAGTCGTCCTTCTTGCGCAGGAAGGCAACTATCTAGAAGACAGTCATGCGAGTTAGTGGAGGAAGAGGAACAAGGAGGACAGGAAAGACGGAGCATATCCAGAACAGGTGACCCTCTGCATTTCATCAACTACATGAGAAAGAGCTTCAAGACCCACCCCTAGGAGAGTTACTACACATGATATAATGCAGAAGCCTTGCTGAAGGTAAGCAAGGCCGAGTCTGCTCAGTGCCTAGATGGCAGAATTCCCTGGAACTTCAATCTATGCCACCTTCTCAGATGAGACAGAAATGTAATTTGTTAGCCACCTTGAGGGTGTGGAGATGAGGTGGGACATCATTACTTAAACTGATGTCGGCAACTGGTTTTTGAGAACCTCTGATTAAAGTAAAGGCAGAACTGTACAGCCATGTTTTCACATTCATTCTTCCTGTATTGCAAAGACTTTGGCCTGGATCCTATGGATGAGTTCCACGCGCACTACACAGCCTTTGCCAAAGAGTGCATTCCCACTGGCACTTCCATTTGCACACCATCAACGGTTTTCAATAAGCTCTTGTGCAAAAGGTAGTGCTAGCTGATGAGGAAGTATGTGCTGCTGAATAGGCAGTCTAGTATGTATGAAATTCCCGCACAGGTTACAGGCCTAAAAAATTGCTTGCTACGAACCACAAAGATCAGTGGATCACCTTGGGCTCCATTTTTCAGCCTAAACTACCCTCACTAGGCTGAGAAATCAAAACAAGGAAAAGAAAGAGGTGGGAAGAGGCTGAAATACTTGTAGGAAGGGCAGGATAAACACATCATGGCATTAAATTACCTCATTAACTTCACATGGTTAAATATTACTTTTGAATGCACCCTGGCAGAGCAACAGCTGGTATTTAGCACACCTGGAAAAATGCTTAGGAGTCTACAGACTCCCTAAAAGCACTCAGTACCAACTGTTGCCACCTGAGGGTGCACTTGAAAGAAACACCCACCATTATGAGCTTAGTTTCCCAGGATTCTGCAGACTGCAACACAGTCCAAGGTGCTGGCCTTAGGGATGACTACAGGCATTAATGGGTATACAAGGAAGCAAGCAGCACAGCTCAGGATGGGGGAAAGGTCCTGGCAGGTCAAAGAGCATGTGAGACGCTACCTGATCAGTCTTGCGGTTGATCAGGATCCCCATGACCTTGCTAAAGAAACTGGCCAGTAGCGGATTGAGAATGCTGCCAGTCTGGAGGAAGCTGTAGAGGCGACGCAAGAGGGATTCGTCCTCACCCAAAGCGTCGTTTATTTGAGTGACGTCCGACGTCAGAATTTCACATGATACACTTGGGTACCTGGAGGTGATGTGGGAAGAAAGGGTAGGGTTGGAGATTTTAAGGCTGCATAATCCTGCTGCGTGAATATCTCAGCCATGCTCTTCTTCTTGACTGTTCTACAACTCACTCAACTCTGACACTTTTGTGCTGCTCTCCTGGCTTGCAGGTTACAGAGTTTCCAGCACTGAGATGCATGGCATCAGGTAACATACAGCTATATGATCTCTGCTCTGATTTTCAAAGAGGCTCCGCATCAAGGTAAACTGCGGTCCAGATCTGCCAGTTTTAAACAATTTTTTGCCCCCCATGATCAGCAGACGTGGAAGAAGACACATCAGTATCCACTGACAACTGGGAAGTCTGCTCTTTGGCGTCTGAAATTTCCACATGCATTACCTGCCCATTGCCAAGCCCATCTTCCTAACCATACAAATGTATGTGAAACCGTTAAAAGTACCTGAGTGAAGAGTTCTGCACCCATAATCAGGATGGTGGTTAAACACAAGCTACGGAAAACAGCCTCGGTCTCACATCAACTGTCTATCTACCCACACTGCTGTCAAAAAAGCTTTTTGTGCTGCTCTCCTGGCTTGCAGGTTATACAGAGTTTCCAGCACTGAGATGCATAGCATCAGGTAACATACAGCTATATGTTCTCTGCTCTGATTTTCAAAGAAGCTCCGCATCAAGGTAAACTGCGGTCCAGATCTGCCAGTTTTAAACAATTTTTTGCCCCCCGTGATCAGAAGTGGAAGAAGACACATCAGTATCCACTGACAACTGGGAAGTCTGCTCTTTGGCGTCTGAAATTTCCACATGCATTACCTGCCCATTGCCAAGCCCATCTTCCTAACCATACAAATGTATGTGAAACCGTTAAAAGTACCTGAGTGAAGAGTTCTGCACCCATAATCAGGATGGTGGTTAAACACAAGCTACGGAAAACAGCCTTGGTCTCACATCAACTGTCTATCTACCCACACTGCTGTCAAAAAAGCTGATCCACTGCCCTGACCTGGATAGCCCATACAAGCCCGATCTCGTCAGATTTCAAAAGCTAAGCAGGGTCGACTGTGATTAGTACTTGGATGGGAGACTTCCTTGAAATACCAAGTTGGGAGGACAGAGGCAGGCTTTATTCAGCCACCTCTCTGAATATCCTCCAGGCCCCCAGTAGGGGTCAGACACCAGGGGTCAATGTGACTTCCAGGTGCAGACACACACGCGCACACAAATACCCCCCCCAAAAAAATCAAATCCTGATTCAATGCAGTGGGCAATGACCCTCACACTCTCTTAAAAAGATCCCTTTCCTAGCACCAGCCCATTTCACACACTCAGTACAGCCCTCCTCCCCCATTCCCACACCACCACACAGGCAATACCTGCACCTCCCTAGGAAACCTTTGCTCAGCTTAACGACTCAGCAGTGACCTCCGGATTGGCAACCCCAACCTTGCACTTTTTATTATTACCAAGCCTTTGGGTTCTTTCCTCCAAAACTGTCAGCTGCTAACTAAACGCCAGAAATGCAGCTCCCAACAGTTGCTTCATCACGATTTCTGACATTAAGAAATGAAGATGCTAGGATTCTCCTTTGCCGGGGTGTGTGCGTGTCAGTGGTAGACCAACTCAACAGTACATAGGACTCCAGTGCAACTTCCAAGACTTATGCAGACTTACCCCTATTAACCTACATGTTGCCTCCTGACAAGCTTCATATAAAAACGATTTCCAGCCAGGGGGTGAATTCCATACTTTGGAGATGTGCCAAAGGAAGAGAGAGTGCTCCTTTCAGAAGCTGTGAGAATACCTTCATAGTTTTCTGGGCTTTGGTAATCTCAGTTAATGTTAAGAAGAGCTAGACAAGTTAATGTTAATTGACTGACTACACTGATATTTCACAGATGTGTAAATGTTTCAACCACCCTTTATTGATTCTGATATTTGAACTAAGCTGGCTGGTTTTTAAAGTTTTGAGGACAACCTTCTCCCTGTATTTTTATATGTATCGTAAGCCACACGTTTTGATCATATGTAGGCAGGCAGCCCCTGTTGGCTAAGTGGCTACTTGGCTTTTGAACAACGATGCTCAATGTCGTGTATCCAGAACACAGTCTAACAAAACAAAGGCCAACAGGTAAAACCAATAAAAAATCCAAAACTCAACAAAAATATTTTTAAAGCACCATTTCTTCCCATATAGTTCTGCTTGGGCACTGTGCTCATCACCACAGACCTTTATTCATGTTGCCTTAGCTTCAGAGAGGAGATGTGTGCCCAAGACAAACAGGGCCTTTATCAATGGTGCACTTCGAGCTTTAGAAAGCCCTCCCCTTCTTCTTGCACCTGATACCTCTCTTGATATTTTTTTGCTGCCAAGCAAAGATTTTCTTTCTCAGAAGGATTTCAGTTTTTGCACTGAATTTTGTCTGCAACCTAATATTTTAGAATGATTTGTTTAGCCTAGCTTTATTTTTGTTTATTGGTGCTGGTTGCTTTTATTTGTTACTGGTTTTTATATTTGTTGACTGTACACTGCCTTGTGAATGACATATTGGAGAAGCAGAATCCATTGAAGTCCCCTCTCCAAGGCACTGCAAAGCAACAGTGCTTTTGTCCACATACAGAACAACACTGGTGAGAGGACCAAAAGAAACTACTCTTAGAAAGGTGTTCCAGAGCTCCAGCTGACAGGCCCTGCTCTTTAGAAATGCAAATCTGGCATCCAAACCAAATGATGTTAGAAGGAAAGCCTCAGCCACAGCTATTAAGCCTCAGAGAGCCTGTGTGGTATGGTGGTTAGAGTGTCTGCTAAGAACAAGGAGTCATGAGTTCAAACCCCCACTCAGTTGCAAAGACCATCTTGAGTCACCCAAATTTCTATCAGCCCAAACTACCTCACTGGGTGTCTGTGAGGATAAAATGGAGGGAGGGAAAAACCATGTAAAATGCTCTGAGCTCCTTTAAGAAAGAGCAGGGTACGGGATGAGGCACTGTTTTAATTAAGATACTATCTCATCATTTTCCAGCAAATGGATTTTTTTAAAAAAAATAACCAAATGATTTGCACCCCATCTTGCAACATAAAAGCCCTGCAGTATGGAAAGAGCACAGGCAGCTAAAACACAGGAGGAGCAGGAGAGGGCAAGGGGAACCTGCCAACACTGCTCCTTAACCTTGGAGGAGCTGAAGGACAGGAGCTCCATCTATATCCAGAGTGAGAAACTTATTACTCGTGAACAGCCCCCTGCTGCTTCTCTCCTCCAGGTGCTCTACCACCAAGATCCTCCACTTACTTGTAGCGCACTCTCTCATCCACATCTCCGGGGGGCTCCTCAGTCACACAGGTGACCAGGGCCTCCATGTGCTCGGGCTGCACCAGGAAGTCCACCAGCTTTCGATTGACCACCTTGCACTCCTGCAGCACATCCTCTTCATCCAGAAGCTCAAAGAGGGTCACGTTGCCACGTTCCAAGAGGGTGTCGATATGAGAGGTCGTGTGGAGGTCAAACTTCCAGAACATGGCTTGCTGTGGAAGGTGGGAGAAGGACAGAGAGGGACATCAAAAAAAAAGGAAGGCGAGGTGAACCCATGGGCTAGTGACCCTCACTCCTGTAACTGTCCCCTTCTTGATTCAGAAGAGCCCCAAGCACAGGAGCCAGGGCCAAGCACAGGCTGCTCCAGCTCAATAACTAAATGGGATGGAGGATCTAATGGAAGAGGCAACCTGCATCCGGTTGGGAATAGCCCCAGACTGAGGGGACAGGACGTTTGATGAGAAATCAGAGGATAGTGCGGTGGGCTGGTGTGGAACCCTCCCATCATGGGCGCTGCTTGAGAGGTGGCACAAAGGGCAGTAACTGCCACAGCAGGTGAATTTGGAGGTGAGAGCAGGTTCCAGATTATACAATTTAAAAATTCAGGCCAAGAAAACGGAGTGTGGTAATAAGCCACGGTTATGAGAAGAGGACAACAAAAAAAGGCCAAGATCAAAAGGCAGACAAGCGAACCAACAGGTTTCACAGACGTCACGAGAATGCAAGCCCAGTAGGGGCACGGCAGTGGAAAAAAACTCCAGCAGGAGCCAGAGCAAAGCCGAGATGGGTAAATACAAAGTGGTGAAGAAATAACAGGCATAGAGGGACCTTTAATCCAAGGTGGAGGGGGAGGGGTAACTAGGGTGCTGAAAATGGTGTGTGTGGGTGTGTGCGTGTGTGAGAGAGAGAGAGAATGAGAACATGCACAATTCACCCGAGAACACGCACAATTCAACCAACCTTGCACACAATGTATTTAAGACATTTCTAGCCTGCCTTTCTCCAACAAAGGACCCAAAGCAAGCGTAAGAATCTTCATGTGTCTGGGTCCTTTTAGAACTGCATCCAAGTCCCTAAGTGCTGGATAATATGCTTTAACCCCAGCAACCAAAACAGAAGTCTTTTGGCACTTCAAATACATGACACAAGCTTTCCTGGAATTCGTCAGATGCATGAAATGCATCTGTACTCTCAATAGACAAATGTATAATGGCCACTGAAAAAGACAAAAAAGGTACAAGGAGAGGGGTCAAAAGCCCCCCAAAACACAAGCAGTGCAGCTTGTGGTGTTTCCAGGCGAAGTTCAAATGCATATGAGGTAAGCACAGAGACCATTTACAACAGCACTAAGAGGCAATAATGCTATTTCCCTAGCCCTTTTCCCATACTTATGTAACATCTTCCATGAGGGGGGAACCACTGTCCCAAACTGCTCGAATCAAACTTTTGATACCTTTTGGCTTCAGCCTAAGAGTGTGTGTGTGCATCTCTCGCTCTTTT
This sequence comes from Gekko japonicus, assembly GCF_001447785.1. Classification (NCBI taxonomy): domain Eukaryota; kingdom Metazoa; phylum Chordata; class Lepidosauria; order Squamata; family Gekkonidae; genus Gekko; species Gekko japonicus. Next base: position 189,661 of record NW_015172058.1, on the reverse strand, counting down.
TGAACTCCTCTCCCCTCCAAATGTATACTATCTTCCAGCAGTCCCAACAAAACAATTATCTAATCGACAAGTGGCCATGCAGTGATGCTGCGTGCAAAAATCTGCATACTGGGGTAGTAACCCTACAATTGGCATTAGAAAATAAAACCCAAGCAGAATCTCTTACTCCCTTCTGATGCCACAAAGAGCCAATTTGGTGCAGTGGTTAAGAGCGGCAGGACTCTCATCTGGAGAACCAGGTTCGATTCTCCACTCCTCCATATATAGCCAGCTGGGTGACCTTGGGTCAGTCACCATTCTCTCAGCCCAAAAAACAAACCTAGTTTACCACAAAAAAGCTGGAGTTTCAGGCTGCCAGACAATCTTTGGATCTCCTGCCTATACGACACCCAGTGCCATATGATAATTAATTTTCTGCCGCCACAGTGGGAAAAAACGCAATAATAAAATGCCTATTCTCCACACAGTCCCTTCTTCCCAAATCCCACTGAGAGGGAAGGCAGGAGGAGAGCAATTGTCACCCCAAATCCAATGTAACTCCATGAGGATCTTCTGCAACCCTCCCATGCCCCGACTGACAGCGGAGGAAAGACCCACCTGATGCATGATCCTATTCTTCCCTGTAAACTTGGCCTCACTCCATTCCAGGTGCCTTACATGCTTCCAGGAGGGCCCATCCCATGGGCTGAGAATGCCTACGACTCATTCAGATTAGGAGTATTTTTTTAAAAAAATAGAAGACTCAACTCCTCATACACATGTACACCCCCCCACTATCAATGCACGTTTATGGCTGAAATAGGGACATTAACCCACATTAGTACCTACAGTACCAAGAGGGGTCATCATTGTGGATTGAGCAACACAGGAACCGGCAGTATGATTTCGCATGTGGCACGGGCTTCTCTTCTTCCTTGCCCTCTGAGAGACTCGGGCCAGGAAGGCGGTTCCTTGTGGCTGCATGTTTGCAGTCTCCCTAACTACAGCTGCAGTTCACAGTGGCAGAGAACTCTCCGTACCACCAGATGGAGGGGGAAAAACTGAGAGAAACAAATAGTAACGTGGCGACGCCTCATTTCCCTTTTCAACCCTGCTGCCGCTGCCGCCACGGTGAAGGCCAAAACTTTTCACCCGGTTTCCAGGCAACCTCTAGAATCACAAGACTTTTGCAATACATCAGAGCTGACTGCTTGGCTTGGAGAAGCTGGGCTCACGTCAGCTCACAGAAACTGGAGAGGGGAGCGGGGGACAGTAATCGAGGACTTCGCAAAGTTCAGACCTTAAAGCTTACAATAAATTAAAAACACTAGAACTTGCAAACTTTTCCACCATCCCTTTTTAACACTGCAAATTGCTTTACAATGCTTGAACTCATTTATTCACACAACAACCCTGTGAGTTGGGTCTTTACCTAACCTGGTAAACGTCATGGCCAAAAGGGCACTTGTACCCCTGTAGTCAAAGCCACTGCTCTGAATTGGATTCCAGTCACACAGGGCTGCCTGTGACTTCAGATAGTCCCAGCTTTATCTTGAATAAAACAGCATGTTTCTAGGGGGAAGCTGTCACTGTCTTACCCTGTTTGTGGGCTTACGAACAAGACCAGACAAGGTGGGTGGTTTAGTGATTCCGTGGATAAAGGTTGTTCTACTCTATCACACGGCTGATGAGTGTCTCCCAAGGTTGAGGAAAGGATCAGGCACTGCTTTCAGATATTTCCAAGGGTCTAAGGAATACATGAATGCTCTCTTTCCACTTTCTGGCACTCAGAGTACAAAATGCCAAATGCAAAGCAGCCCTCAAAATTCTCTAGTTGGCCGCTCACTGCCCCAGTTGTCAACAGTGACAGTGGCTAGGGTTATGACAGGCACATGCGGATCACAGCCACATGTTTTAAGCATCTGAATGTGTTCAGGCTGTTTACAGCAGAAATTAAGAACAGGACAAAGATTTCAGATTCTCAGCAACCAGCAGTCAGATCTCTTTTATCAGTTCATAGAATCACAGAGTTGGAAGGGGCCATACAAGCCATCTAGTCCAACCCCCTGCTCAATGCAGGATCAGCGTAGAGCATCCCTGACAAGTTTGGTGTAGTGGTTAAGTGTGCGGACTCTAATCTGGGAGAACCAGGTTTGATTCCCCACTCCTTCACTTGCAGCTGCTGGATGACCTTGTGCAAGCCATAGTTCTGTCAGAGCTGTTCTCTCAAGAACAGTTCTCTCAGCACTCTCTCAGCCCCACATACCTCACAGGGTGTCTGTTGTGGGGAGGGGAAGGGGAAGGAGTTTGTAAGCTGCTCTGAGACGCCGATTGAAGGGCGGGGTATAAATCCAATATCTCCTTCTCCAGCTGCTGCTTAAAGGCTACCAGTGAGGGGGAGCTCACCACCTCCCTAGGCAGCTGAATAGAATTCCTAATAATCATCTCAAACTCTCCAACGCCCAGAACTCAGGGTGGCCTACATGTACAGGATCATCTCATGCCACCACCGCCCCACAATGCACTTGTGAGGTAGATTAAGTACTAGCCCCCAAGGTCACCCAGTAAGTTTCGTAAGGTAAGTGGGGGATTCCATACCCAGGTTTCCCTGGTTTGGGGTTAACATCTTAGCCCACTGCCACCACCCTGTCTCTACTATGAACTGAAAAAGATACCTTAATTTTCTAGACTCCAACTCAACTGTTCAGGAGCCCAAACTCCTGTATTTCTGTTATTCTTCACACACTGATGAAAAGTAAGAAACAGCGTTAAACCGTGATCTTCAAAAGCCAGGGATAAGTGGCTCTTCGCTGCAGTGCTACTGTGCAATGCAGAAAGAGTCTTCAATATGAATGCTCGGGGCTTCACCTGAAAGGGAATATACCAATATCTCTAATATAATTATTCCGGGAGGCCCAGTCCAATTCCACTTGCTCAGGGAAGAAGCAAACAAGGAGAAAGTGGACTTTTGGTCAGCTCCTCCACAACCCTTCAATAAGGACTTCCTTGATAACTTTTTTAAATTGAAGAACATCTTTTTTTGGGGGGGAAACTATCTTAATTTTGGAATATCCCCAGTGGTTTGGCAAAAAAACCTCCTTCCGCTGAGCCAAGCCAAGGGAAGAGATTAGAAGCATGTGGAATAATGGAAAGAGAAGAGGGGGAAACCCTGTATGCAATTAAAGTCTTTAGAAACCTCAGAGGAAGAAAAAAAACCTCACGCTTCTTTTGCTACTCCAAGGTGACACAGTGTGATCATATAGCGGACAGACTAGACTACCAGACTAACGTACATGGGTCTAAGTAGGAAAGTTTTGTTATGAAGACTGGACCTATCAAATTTGGCTTGAATCAACAATCCCCCTTTTACCCCACCGTATCTCCAAAGAGATCAGGGTGGTGTATATGGCTCTCCCCCCTCCATTATCTTCTCAGAACAACCGTGCAAGATAGGTTAGGTGGAGAGCGTGACTAGCCCCCGGTCACCTAGAGAGCTTCATGACAAGAGTTAAGGGTTTGAACCCATATCTCACTGTCTTATTCCAATACTTTAAACACAACACTATATTGATCAATCATTTACTATGCTTCCAAATTTACCCTCACCTCTACTAATGCTGTGGGACTACCCACTAATTTTTAAAAGTTCCATCCAACAAAACGACATTGATACCACCAAGATACTTTGTATTCTAGTTTCTTTACGTCTCCAGGATAAATACTGTCATACATATCACTGAAGTTTTGTTAAATATCTTGGCTTAAGAGGGAGAGAGTTTATTACCAGATTCCTTCTTCTGTAATCTAATTAACACAGTCCCCATTTAACAAGGCTTGAAAAGAGACCTTGCTACTCATGAGCAGCATTTATAGTTCTGGAAGGGGAAAGATTTTCAACCACCTGCTGGTTAAGCCTCCTTCTTACTTCCTATTTTATTAACATTAGCTCAAGAGAATTTTTCTTCAAAGAAAAACTTTCCTGAGAAGTTGTTGGCAAGGTAGGGCGAGATATAAGCTAAATAAATAAATAAGTTTAGGAATACATGCAACTGGGCTGTTTGCCAAGAATTTAACCAGGAAGAGAACTTCACCATCTATTAGGAATAGGACTTCCGCTATGTATCATCCTCATCTGATTCATTTCAAACAGAGAGCCAGCATGGTGTAGTGGTTAAGAGTGGTGGACTCTAATCTGGAGAACCAGGTTTGATTCCACACTCCTCCATGTGAAGTCAGCTGGGTGACCTTGGGTCAGTCACAGCTCTCTCAGGGCTCTCTCAGCCCCCCAAAATAAGTCTAGCTTGCCATCTAGTGGTGCATAACACTAAAAGAGCTAGAACTTCAGGCTGCCAGACAATCTTAGGATCTCCTGGCTCTACTGCACACAATGTCATACGATAATTAATTCATTCACTCATTTCAAGCACAGCACAACTACAGTTTGGCATGATGTTTGAATTGACAAACCATGGATTTGGATCTAACCATTCTTTCTGCTGATGAGAAAGAGTGACCACTCCAAAGACTACCCTGGAGAGCATGGGATCTTTATGGACAAAACCCATGAGGGACAGGGGGCTGTGATAAGCAAGTGGATTGGGTGAGAATGAGTGAAAAAGCTGGCTGGATCCAACCAATGACATGCAAAAGCAGCTAGTCAAAGCTAGGATTGGGCTTTTGACTAGTCAAAAGAACTGGTCAGTTGGCCAGCTAAGTAATTGACAAAGCTTTAACTTTGTTAGAAACAGCAAGGAGAGAGATATTCTAACCATCAACAGGTTTGATACTTGTGCTGATAAAACTTTCCAAAAACAAGCTAGTTATGAAACACTGAAAGCAACTTTAAAAAAAAAAATTGGAATGACTTGAGTCCAGTCATTCACAGGGGTGTTACAGAACTCCTTAGTTCCTGCAGCAAGTAAGATGGAGTCACAGGTAGTAACTTTTTGCCACCACCAACTGCTTGCGCTCCTGTTCTGGGATGTCTGCAATTATAGCTGGTGGCCAGAAGAAGTTCTGCAATGGTGCTGGGCTTGCCTCGACAGCTACGAGAGTGCAGGGAAAGCATCTCTCACTCCTGCTCTTGTGAACCAATCACAATGAAATTGGTTTTTTAAAAGGTGAGCTGCCACCTACTCACAGCGCTTCATGCTGCAATGTTTGATGACCATGAGATTATAGGATCTGACTGGTTGACTGGCTAACCTCAAGCAAAAAACACAAGTTTAGGAGACCCATGCTTTGAAGGAACTTTGCAGGAACATACAGTCTGAGCAATGTTTGAATTGACAGGCTATGCTGACAGCCCTCCTTCCACTTCCAAAGGCTACTGGCCCACTGGAAAGTCAGTGAGCCTTATGAAGCTAAAAGGACAGAACGACAACACCAGCAGGCAGTTCTCAACCAAGCTCTGCTCATGAACTTCTAAGCAGGTTCAGGACAGCAGCAATGGGGCACCCACCCTTAACACAAACTTAGTACCACCGAGGTAGACCCAGACGCACACCTCAGGAAAGGCAACACCACTGCACAGAGACAATACCCGTGGCCAGTTATTTCCACAGCATCCTATGGCGAGGAAAAGCAGGTTGCTTACCAGTAACTGGTGATCTTCGAGTGGTCATCTGTGCATTCACACCCATGGGATTCAGTGCGCACGCGCTGGATCGATCGGTGCTGTAGCAAGCTCTATTTTAACGGATTTTCACGCCCAGTCCCTCTATAACAATCTATTTCAGGCAACCAGAAGAAGTTGGTTATTATACCCTGCTTTTCTCTACCTTAAGGAGTCTCGGAGCAGCTTATGTTCACATTCCCTTCTTCTCCCCACAACGGGCACCTTTTGAGGTAGGTGGGGCTGAGAGAGTTCTGACAGAACTGTGACTGGCCCAAGGTGATCCAGCAGGCCTCCTGTGGAGGAGGAGAGGGGAATCAAACCCAGTTCTTCAGATTAGGGTCTGCAGCTCTTAGCCACTACACTACACCGGTGAAAGCTTTTATAAACAAAGTGCAAGACACAAAAAAAGGACTTGTAACCCCTTTTTATTAGGACCCATAGTGTCCGTTCTGAGTTCTCCAGAAGTCTTCATCTGGCAGAATGTGTGAGTTTGAGGTGGAGGGAACACAGATGTTTCCAGCCCTCATGTTGAGGCTTCTTGTCTGTATGCTGTATAGAATGCCAACAGAGTCTTTCTCCCAGAAGGCCAAAGGTGTGGCCTGATGATTCCAGTTCACCCAGCACCGCTTTATCTATCCAGATCTGCTTGGCATACAAAGAACACAGACAAAAGGCCTTAAGATCAGAGCCTGAAACATCTGCTTTTCTCCTTCCTCTCCCCTTTTCAAATGGCAGCCTGATGAAGTTTTGGAGAGCTTGAAAGCTTGCATACTGTTTTGTTAGATTCAAGTCCATTAGCCCCTTAAGAGACCAAAAAGATTTTTTCGAATATGAGCTTTTGATAGTCAAAGCTCTCTTTGACTCTCAAAAGCTTCTACCCTGAAAATCTTGTTGGTCTCTAAGATGTTACTGGATTTGAACCTAGCTCCTCTACTGCAGACCAACAGGGCTGTTTTGTGTCGTTCGGTGTGTCTTTAATAAAAGGCGCCAGATGGCTTTGGGTTCTAGATTTTGCTTTGAACACACACAACGACCTGCAATCTGTCTGGTTTTATTTTGTTTTTAATGAGAAAAATCATCCAGGCTTGTTTGTTTTAGGACTTTGATGTGCCATGAATGACTAACGCAGGTATGCATGGGCAGGTATGCTGGATATTTTTTTGGAACTGGTTTTATTTGCACGGGTGCATTACAATATCGTCCTTGTTTAGAACTGGGCATCGGGAATGGGGGAATGGGAAGTTGCTGTTTCCATCCTGTGGGTCAGTAACCCTTTCAGAAAGCAGCTGGCTCATTTGTTTTCTTCTGCTGCTTTCTGGTTTACATCTCACCATTGGCCACAGCAGACTGTTTTAATCCTGCTCCGTTCATTTGGAGCTAGGATGTGCTGGAAAGGGGTTTTCTGGGGGGGAGGTGAGAAATCACACAATATGGAAACATACTTCAGTGTTTTATATTCCAGACTAGGGAGTGGCAAGAACCAGAATGGGATGCAAGGGCAAAGAATAACTGGCTGTGTACCTCTGCAGCCACGTCAAGGAATGGAGAAGGCAAGCCAGCTTAGCATTTAAGGTTAGACCAAGCTATGACCAGAAGACTCTACAAAAATGAATAAGTAATGAAAAGCACTTGACATACTTCATCGCCATTCTCACGTGAAGCTTGCTATCTGTGGATTTTTGTAAAGGACAGATAAAGAATGGAACTCCCGCAATAGCCGCTCCAATTACTAAACGCGGCTTGAAATAAAAGAAGCCCAAAGCTATGTTTCTTGGTTGAGTGGAACTAGGTCGGCCAACCATCAATTCTTATTACCTGAAGGGATTCTGAAGCTGTAGTGAGCTACCACCAGCCAAGATCCCACTCTTACATTAATGATTGGCTTTTTACTGACAAGAACCGATCCTACCTCCCACTGCATCTGTGCAAATTTGTCAGAAACAAACTGATGTCTTCTCATACAGGACACTGCTCGTCACTTGCAGTTTATTTTAAAATTGCCTCTGTGTTAAAAGCAACAGCCAACCTCCGCTCTGGTACAAATTTGAGGAAAGGCTGAATTCACCCCACATTTGTGTTTCAGCTGCTTTGGTCAACAAAGCCATCAGAAGCACTGAAAGGACCTCAGTCTTTTTAGTGACAGAACTAGATAGTCTGGAAAGCCAAGAGAACTCAATAAGGTATCGAAGGCCTAGGTCTCAACAGAAGAAATTATTCCTAATTGATCTTCTCAGAGCCGTGTTCGCTGGGGCACCTTGTATTTAAAGATTTGTTTAACCCCAACAGTAAAGCTGGAGTAATTTATGTAGTCAGCCAGATAATCAACCAACCTGGAACACTGAAGTAAAAGCGTAATGGTAATTTCTGCAAAGGACTAATACAACAGCAGCAAAAGTCAACTTTTTCACTGCACCAGCACCTTCAGAGAATTAATTTATTTGCTGTTGGGGAGGGAGAAGATGGGCTGGTGAAGGGATAGGAACAGACAAAAGCGTCTTTTGGCCTTTTCCACGGCTACTTGTTGGGGCATAGACACAGGAACTGGAACAGTACAGAATTCTAAACTTCCAGTACCCAAAGTCAGGACCATCCCTATAATCTCCATTCTGGCATATGCAAGACGCTGTGGACTGTCACACAGATAGGTGATTCTGGCTTTCATTAAGGGAGGCCAACCTTTGCCTATACTTCCTTCAC
>NW_015172058.1:177958-181348 GCF_001447785.1 Gekko japonicus | reverse complement strand
AAAGAGTGGATTCTACTCCTGCCATGTCCATGTGAACAGGCCATGCAGATGTTAAGGTATTCAGTTGACAAAGAAGTCTCTATTCCAGCTCCTTCCTTTCTTTCTCTATGTGAGCAACGATACAGAGCACAGGTTCTCTTTTACCTTTATGGCCATGCTTAGTGAACCTTTCAGAAGCCAGTCAGTCTCACAACATAACTGAACATTCCCAACCCCCCCCCCAAAGCACCTACTGATTGTTTTCATGCAGTGCACATGGAAAAGGAGGCCCCCTCAGATTTCAAACCCAGAGGGGGGGTCTTCTCTTTTGTCCAAGTAGATCATTCAACTCCCCCCCAAAAAATCAACCTCTGTTTTGATATGAAATTTGTATGCTGATAGCAATATACTGTATTTAACCAACAGGCCTTTAGTGGTATTCTCAGCAAAAACTACAGACCACAGACAAACGACATACTCGGCCAAAGATTCCGTTGCCAAGATCAACCCGACTGCTGGTTTTCATGGCAAGTGGCTGGGGAGTGAACTCAGGGTTTGATCAGAAGAACTCCAAGCCCAAACTGCAGCTCCCTGTGTCAAGCAACAGAGACTGTACATTCAGAGAGATTATATTTAAAATGTGAGCCAGAGTATTTCTTAAACAGTCATCAAGCCTCAGGGCAGATGCTACAAGTGTGATCACTATTATCAGGGCTGCTCATACTGGGCCCAAAATATCCCAATTACACTTAAAACTGTTAAACAAATGTGTCTTATTTGCATACTTTATTTTAAACCAGATCTTCGCTATTTCTTTTTTTCTTTTGTTTGTTAAGTAGTAACACAGGAGCAAGAGTGGCAGCATGAGAAACAGAGCAGCCTACATAAGTTTTCAAAAACATGTCCCCAGCATGGTCTATAGATTTGCTGTTTAATTGTTTTAAGGGGCTGAGTTAGTCAGGAATCTATCATATACAATCATGTTCAAAACCTTAAAGACAAGTGACCTCATTGTCCATTTTACCAATGGGAAATCAAGGCAGATTGTGGTGTGCTCAAAAGCCATTTACTTTGCTGTAACTGTTAAACAAATGTGTCCTATTTGCATACTTTATTTTAAACCAGACCTTCAGTATCTCTTTTTTTCTTTTGTTTGTCAAGTAGTAACACAGGAGCAAGAGTGGCAGCATGAGAAACAGAACAGCCTACATAAGTTTTCAAAAACATGTCCCCAGCATGGTCTAGAGATTTGCTGTTTAATTGTTTTTAGGGGCTGAGTTAGTCAGGAATCTATTATATACAGTCATGTTCAAAACCTTCAAGACAAGTGACCTCATTGTCCGTTATACCAATGGGAAATCGAGGCAGATTGTGATGTGCTCAAAAGCCATTTACTTTGCTGTATAGATTGCTAGACATACATATTGCAGTGTTTCTGCCCAAGTATAATAAAAGCCAAGTCACTCACATTTCGTAATTGGCTTCTGCAGTATTCCAACACTAGCCTGCTTTCAACATTTCCTATTTGAATGTCTTGTCATATGCCCTAGGACAGTGGTGGCGAACCTATGGCACGGGTACCAGAGGTGGCACTCAGAGCCCTCTCTGCGGGCACGGGTGCCATCACCCCAGCCAGGCCCAGACCATCATTAAAGTGTCGAATTCTCTGCCAAATAATTTTAAGTAAATGAAAGCATTTGGGATTGCTTTCCTTACTTTGTTTTGATCATCTTAAGTTATAATGTGTATGAGTTGTTTTTTCTAACGTAAAACCTCAATATTCAAGTTAACTTGCCACGTTGGCACTTTGCGATAAATAAGTGGGTTTTGGGTCGCAGTTTGGGCACTCGGTCTCTAAAAGGTTTGCCATCACTGCCCTAGGAGGTGGTATCCATAAACATTTCCAAAAACTTTTTTCATCTCATTCACACCAACATCCCTCAGTCTGCAGGATCAGCCAAGATAATTTGCCCATCTTTACTGAAACATGTGCTGGCGGTCCACCTTGTCACAACCCATAGCGAGTCCTTGGTATAGTCTCTGAAAACAGCAGACCAAAATGCGAGCTTGAATAGCCATCAGAGTCTTCGGGGGTTCAGGCAAGGCAGGGGAGGGGCAAACTGTACCTCAAATTCAGACAAGGCATTAGCCACTGTTGTCACATGACCTGTTAAAAGAGAAAGTCTGCCAAGACAAAAATGCCTCTAAAAAAGCCCAGACATGCTGAAAACTAGGTCTTAAGCAGAATTCAGTGGCAAATTTGGAGGTAGTGCTGGGGAACTGAGAAAGACTGGGACACCATAACTGGGCAAGCTAGCTTCTGTATCCAGAATCCAAGACTTTGAATAGTAGGGCTAAAGTCCAGGCCAAGTGCAAGTGATAACACACATGGGGGGGATCTTACCAGAACTTCAGGAAAACCTGGGAAAGGGACAAATGCTGGGGTGGAATTCAAAAAATTGAAAACGCAAAGGCATAATCTTAGTCTGTAATGTTCTACTGAAGGATAAGGAGGGTAGAAATAAAAAACTTCTCAGGGCTGAAGTTTCTCCAAACAAAAATAAAGAGAGTAAAGGCAGAGATTTAGCAGAGCTCATTACCCTTATTGACTGCACAGCCATATTGTGCTGGGATAGCTGCACACCATAAAGTAGATGAGGCTCATTGCTGATCATGGATAGGGCCAATGCTCCCTGCTAAGCTGTGGAGTCTTGTGAGCAAAAATTCTACTTTATGAGCTACTGTGAGTGAATGATTTGGCTACTGCATAAATTAGTTTGCTTTGGAGCCATCCTTCCTGAGCTAAGACAAAAATGTGTGAGCCAGAGGCTAAGAAACTGTGAACTAGCTCACACTAAGTCAGCTTAGAGGGAACACTCATAGGGCTATGACTTAACAAAAATAGTTTTAATTATTTTAGGATAAATAGCATATATCCAACTATAACATAACATTTTCACATAACATAAAAGGAATCTATGACTTTTGATGAGCAAGCCATCCTAGGGTGGTCTCTTTTGCAAGCCACCTGTTTTACAATCAACACAGCAGTTAAGGCCATTTCATTCCTCTACTGAGATCAAAAACTAGCTTACCATTTCTACAGTCATCTCATGTATACTTCAAAACCATTAATTTCAGTCATTAAGATGGTTTTATTTAGTATTATTTGCCAAGTCCTGCCTTTCAATATTGGGTCCAGAATGCCTTTTTCTACATTTCCAAACTCCCCGTTACAGAGGGAAAACCATCGTTCAAAATTCAGGACTGGTGATGGAACCTCAAATCAAATCTCGTTTATTAACCTGTTCCTGCAATACTTTGAGATTACACAGAAAAAACAGCAGAGCACTGTGAATTCAGTCACAAACCATGCCAAAATGTTACACGGGCAGCTAACATCAAGACGAG
>NW_015172058.1:146049-177899 GCF_001447785.1 Gekko japonicus | reverse complement strand
CACAAGAGCCACAACCAACGATACTTTGGAGGCCAGGAAGCTATCAGTGAACTCGAAGCCAATGGGGAGCTTGCTTAAAGATGAGGTGGGTATGTATGTCTTCGGAAGGCTGACCACCCACGCAAGACACACCACGACAGATAGGCACAGCTCTATTTAGGTTTGCACATCCTGTCCCTGCCCTCACTACCTGCCTCCCTCGTATGCCAAGCACCCTGAAAGCACCTACAACATCCTCCCTTTTCAATGTATTCTGGCCAAATCACACCATCTGTTTCAGGTCTTCATGATAATCATATGCCTCTCCAGCTCATCATGCCCCCCCCAACAAACACAGACACTCGCACGCTCTCTCTCTAACAGTACACATGCATGGTCAAGTCTATACAGAACACTATGCTCAAGACCAGAGAATAATCTTTACCTCCAAACTCACTTGCCAAGCTTTTGAAACAGAAAACCTACATTCCAGCATCTGAACAAAGTCTTCATACTAGGGGGACAGAACACTCGGCTCTACAGTGTTGAGGGTCTCTCACAGTGACTGGGGTGATGGACAAGACGGCACAGGGTGACAAAGGTGTGCTGATAACTGACCTCTTGAACAAAGGCAGCAGTGACAGATAATTCCTTTCTGCTTTGTAAATCCTTAAGCAAATACAGCTCATCTTTTTTCTCTGCTATGGAGGCATAATAAACAGAACCAGCAAGTTACAAGCTCAGTTGAATGATATATGGTAGCATACTGGGAGGGGTGAGAACAGGATAGGAGGGTGAGTTTTCAGTCTACAGGGGAGCGTAAGATGTAATATTCCACTGGATATTTTGGAGGAGTTAAATTAAGATAACTTTTAGTTAAGCCTCCTGTTGCATCAGCCCTCATGTTTTCAACAGTGGCCAGTCAGATGCTTCAATGAAGTCCATAAACAGGTCATGAAGGCATCAGATCACCCCTATAAACATGCCTAACACCTTTCCAAAGCACACACACACAAAAAACAACAACACTGAGGTACAACATCACTTCACAGAGGTTTCTGTTGCTTCTTCCTTAGCAAAGCTTATGGTTTTATGTTTTATAATTCTAGTTTCAATAATGTTTTCCATCAATTAACCTGCAATTTCCTGGCTCCCCACAGATCTATTTTCATGAATTAGTGCTAGGGTAGGTTAGAAAGGAATAGATATGGGGGAATAGTTATAATCACTTGACTGTCAGGCGACAATACTTTGAAAGCACAGTAAGGTGCCCAAGATATGGTAGTGCACAGGCAAATTAAACTAAAAAGCTGCTTATTTTATGAAAAAAGCCAGAGTTCTTACGAATCCACATATACACAGTATATACACAGATTAAAAGGAGAATCCATTTGGCCAGCTCTATATACCTAAATAAGACCACCAACTTCAGGAAATATCCCAAACAGCAACCAGCACAGCATTTTAAAAAATCATAATAAAGGTCTAAAGAAGGGCTACTTTCCTCACAATAAGTACATATGCACAGGACACCAACAGGTCTCTATGATCACCCACAAAGCTGTTTTCTTACAGAGCCGCCCACTAACAGGTTTCAAGATGACCTCCTAGAGACATGGTATTTGAACTTTCTACCTTTAAAACCTCCTTTCCACATCAGCTACTGTGCGAAAAAAATCTATACATTTTCCATGGCACTTATGCATGCTGTAGAGGACTCTGGGATGCAAGATTTAAATGCTTTGGTTTCCTAAAGCAAAACTGTGAATATACCCAATACTAAAGAGAGCATGATGTAAACTGCTGTGCCCTACTCTACCTTAATACATGGATATGTTTTGGCCATCTGAGAAGCAGAAAAGAAAATCAACTGAAAAGAGACAGCAAATAATATAGTAACCAAAAGGACAAGCAGACTGCAATCATAAGAAAACTTTCCTGGGAGTATGCTTACTTCTTCTTACTTCTGAGTATGCATATGTAGGAATACTCCCACACTCCCACCCGGGCTAACCTGTACAACACTGAAAACAATGACATCAGTAGTAACGCACATTAAGGCAAATTGACTGTGAACACAATTAGTCACAGTGAAACAAACATATCTCAAAAAACTTGCACATGTTTACAGTAAACATTAAAACCATCATCATCTAACGCAGCAGATTCTTTTACATAAAAATCTTCATTCTATCCATTTTGAGGGGAAATGTCTTTTAAAAAGCTTTTCGTTCATCCAAAAGACAACCCAAAAAAGAATTTCTTTCCTAGTGCTCCTGAAGATTGGCAAAATTGGCAGTCCATTATTTGCAGACTTCAGTGACTACATTTTAGCAAAGCACATTTTCTGTTAGCTTTGCCAAAGTCTGTATTGAAGACTGGACATACACAAGTCAGCTCCCCCACCTTTCCTCAGTCATCAACTGTAGACAATATCATCGTCGTCACTATTAAACACCTGGAGATCTTACTGCTGCGCAAAGATTATCTAGCTTCAATGTTTTGCTCTTTATTTTTGTTTGGCTTTCTTCCGTCTCCCAGTGAACCTTTGGGCGCTCAGAGCTCACCCACCTGGCAGCAAGTAGCCAAGTGACATAGTGAATCAGCCAGCCTCCACCCCACTCCTCAAGCCTGCTGCCCTGGTAGTGCTGCATTTCTTCCATCAGGGAAACAAACTGCAGCACTACAGCCCCACTACTGGATTACTCTGCCTCCTAGCTTTAAAAGGCCAGAAAACAGAGAGAAGGCCTAGCACGTTAGAAGACATAATGCACTGCTGCTTTTCCTCAGCAGGGACACACACACAAACAAACAAACACAGGGATGTTCATCCTGGTTCTAGTGAGCATATAATAAATGCCACTGCTATTTCATCCAGGTATCAACACAAGGCTTTTGTTCACATTGCAAAGGCCCAAACCTGAGCTACCACTAAACCAACCAATCTTCATACCAAAGAGTGTATCTGTAAGATGTACACTCGAAGCACATTTTGTCATAGTCGCATTTCCTGTTTCAAGGTGTACACCCAAAAAGGTGATGTGTGAAAAGAAGGGCAATGATCCACAAACTTTTCAAAACATTCAGCAAGGGTGCATGCCTGATAACACCCAAGTATTTCTTATTCATGCTCAAAGAGGCTCAACTGTGTCAACACACAACTTCAGCATCTTAGCTCCAGCTCAAGATGGCTCGAAGTGGCTGGCAGTGATCAGGAGGATGCGTACTGATAAGGCTTTTCCTCATGGCACAACTCCATCAGTGCTCAGTCAGAAGCAGCACTGGCAAAACAAAAGCTAGTTCTCCGACAATAAATGCCTTAAGCCTGTGCGCAATGGAGCCGTATACGTTCTGCTCAACCAGCAATGGAAGCTCATATTAGTCCCACGCCAAGACAACCCTGCTATGGGAAAGAAAGATTTAAGATCCTGGGCTGTCTATCAACAGTACTAAGAGAAGCTTTGTTGGAATTTCAAGTCTCTTACTTCAATTACTTCCTTATGTGTTGATTATAGCACTGGGATTAGCTTTACAACCCTTCTGCCAAAACTGTCAAGGCAAGCTGCAGCTACATGCCTCCTAGATATGACGAGGATTGTGCAGCTTGAACTTTTGCAATAGCGCAGGCTCTAAATCTTTTTTTAAAAAACTGATCCAAGATACAGGGAACTCCCCCAGGAATACAAATAAAAAGTCTTCCAAAACTTATCCAAATTCTGCACTGGCAGACTCCTTTATTGCCTCGTGCTTAGTAACAGCCAGGTCAACAGAAAGGGGAGAGAGCAGTGCCACCAACCTTTTGTGTACTTTAATACCCTCAAAGAATGGAAGCCAGAGAAAGCAAAAATTTCTAATAAATATTATCACCCCCACCAAATAATCATGTCACCTATATTTCCCCATTTGTAAACTTGGGAGATCGGGGAGGGGGCAGCATGGAAAAAAGAACCATTTCAAGCACTTTAATATAAACTGAATTTCAGATCACGAATGTGTTCAGAACTGTGGAGCTGAAAATCATCTAGTGCTTTGTTGTTCTGCCAAAAGATTTCAGAAGGGTCATGGTTTGACAAAACAATGAATTAATGCCATTGCTAATATACTACTGTGCAAGCATGTCAGTTTCAGAGGTGTAATTAATGTTTTTCAGGGGATTAACCCAAAGAATTGTGTTCAGAGTACATGCGTATTTTATTGGTAATGCCACATATACATAACAATCCCCCTCCCCAAAAAACAACAAGAGCTGAATTCTCCTGATTGGCTATCCAACATCCTTTCCACCATGTGAGACATAAATAGTGACAGTTTTGGCTGTGCAGGTCAAATAAAAAACTAACCTGGGCCCCGGTGACATGGGCCGGATATCGCCCGGGGGGGGGAGGCGTGGCTAATTGCACCGGCGCAGTTTGATCCGCGATTACGCAATCAGACTCGCCGGCGGCACACCACCGGTCCTTCCCTCGGCGCCGGCAGGTAAACGAGGGACTGGAGGGGAATGCTGTGCGCTGGCGCGATCACACCGCAGGGGTCTGGAGGCAGCCCATGGCAAACGTTTACTAGTACCTTGGAGGTACTAGTTTTTTAACTCACATTGTCGGCGGTAAGCCACGGGTGCGCTCCACTTCCCAGATGTTGGGGTGTGATCGCGCCTGGATAATCCACCCACCATCCGTGCCTCTCCTGCGGCAACTTTGCCGTGTGACTGGGGCCCTGGTATGGAATTAATGCAAGCGATGCTACAGAGACTGACAGTGAAACTGAGACACACATACACCCTCCCCCGTGATCTCTGCTGAAGATCATCAAATTCTGCTGACATGGATGAACACACAATCATGTCCGTGGCATATCCTACACAGTTCATGGGATGTGCTTAGAAGCTGACACTAAGAACATTTATCAAATGCAAACCAAAATAAACATGAAAAATCAAATCACACTCTGTTTAAGGCACTGCATAACTGCACTCATCCTATATGCATTTTAGCTTGACACAGAACACGCCTCCTCTATATCACAGACATCTGACCACTCTGCTTAAAATGTCCGTCTATGAACATTTATCAACCAACTTTCAGGCATCTGATGAAACAGACTCTAGTCCACAACAACTTATGCCACAGCAAAGCTGTTTGCCTCAAATATGCTACAAGTCACCTCTTGCTTTTTCCTCAATTCTAAATATGCCAATCACACTCTATTTAGGCTCATATGTAGATTTTCTTTCACCTTGTGCAGCCTCACCCAACACCCCATCATAACTTGAGAGCGCACATTCAACGGGTAATGTTCTGCCTGTGTCAATGTTCAAAGCAAAATAAGACTCTCTCTCCAGAGGCTCTGACAGAGGAAGCAAACATTTTAAAACAAAACTTGCCTCCCAGACCCACCCCTTTGCCACGTTTTCAAGAACGTGTTAAAAAATTTTTTATGCATCTGGGGTATGTGTCTGATGAAGTGAGCGAGCTCTGAATCACAAACAGCGTATACCGGAATTCGTTCTGCTAAACTTTTAAGGCGCCACCGGACTCCTGTTTCATTTTGCATTAAAACAGACCAGAGAAATAAAAACTACATCCCAATCCCAGAAGATGACACCTGTTGGCATCCTTCCTGAAGTGAGCTGCGAAATTACTTTTCTCTGATTAGTCACTGCTACGTTGGTGACTGCAAGCCAGAGACAGCAATCGTTGAGAAACAGAACAAAATTAAAGTGTTTGAAGACAGCAAGAAAAAGTTAAGGGGGATAAAGAAACAGTGTTGGGAACCCATATTTCTCAGTGAATAACCGAATACAGCCAGGCAAGCCTAGGGGAAGATGCCTAGGAGACCAGGCCTTTTGGGGACATACCAATGAAAGGGAATCCCGGGTCACAGCATCTAGGGTTATTACAAAGTCAGAAGGGTGATGTCAGTGGTCAGTGCATGCACAGCTATCAGAGCTTCGTTTATCCATTAACACACTTAGCCACCCTTTTGTAAACAGCCAGGAAGGTTATTATGTAATAAGAATGGCTGCTTTCCCCTGCATTTTAAGTGCATATCGTGATTCCAATTCACATTAGTGACTATGAAGAGTGACCTACACAGGGTAGCAATTATTTTGTACATTATAAAAAGAATATAGCATATAGAATGGGTACCAGTGGGTATTGCAAGGGGAAATAAAGAGGAGCGGCTTAATGCCAGCGGCAGAGAGGGTGTGGAAGGAGTGAGATATAGCATGCACTTCCCTTCCAGCGTGAGGAACGAACATCTAAAGAACCTGTATTCTGAAAGATCTGTCTTTTGCAATTAGCTAGTCAAACACAGAACATACAGTGCATATGTGCACACACATTCTACTCAAGGTTTATACTCACACGCATTAAAGTCATAGCCAATCCCTTCAAGACAATAATCAAAATCTGAGCCCGAGCATCTTCCAAGAAGGCCACAACTATTTACTTAGACTGGCTTCCATGGGAGACAACAGTTCAGTTTAAAGAGAGCGCACGGGTTTTTTTAAACATCCATTTTTGTTGACTGGATTCTTGTCCTGTTCCAACGGGATTTTTTTTATTTAAACTTTATAATCTAGAAATTTACCTCCCGGGACTTTTGCGAGATACGGCTAAGCAAACACCCCTATCTCTCACTGGCACCACCTTTTACCACTTCAGATACCAGGACTGAACGGGCCATCTGTGGGGAGAGGAGCCGACGGGCGTTAAAACACGAATTGAAAGAAGCCTCGAAAAGGTACACTGAGCGTCGGGAGCAGGAAACTGTTGAGTTCGTGGTGGGGGACAGAGAGAGGTTGTTATGTCACCCGACAGGGAGAAAACGAAGGTCTCGAGGCGAGGGGGTTGGAAAATGACAGAAACTAAATATGGGGGGGAGAGGTCACGGCATGTAGAGAGAAGGGGGCGGGGGACACGGGGGGGGTCTCCCACAGGGAGCTCTAAAATGGCGGCAGCTGCCTTCCCACAGAACTCCCCCACCGCACGCGCGCGCACCCCGTTCCTCTCCTGCCCTCCCCGCCCCCCCAGCCAGCCGCTCTCACCGGGCTCGAGCCCCCTCCTTCGCTCGCGGGGGTGTCGCTCTCTCGCTCGCGCTCTCCCTTCACTTTTTTTTTTTTTTTGCTCTCACCGCCGCGATCCCACAATCCCCCGCGCGCCCCTCCAGCGGCCGACCCACTGTTTCCTGCTGCGACTGCTGCTGCCACTCTCCTCCTCCTCCCGCCTCCCCTCCCTTACCCGAATGGTGGAACAAGCGAAGACAACTGCTCATGCGCCACGCTTCCCCTCATCCTGCTGCGATTCTCTCCTCTCGCTGTGGCTCCTCCCTTCTCGTGCTTCTCGCGAATGGGGCCGGCAGACGCGACGGCGCTTGCGCCCCGTGCGCTCGCGCTCTCCCTATTTACCGCTTTCAAGACAGCTGCGCATGCGTCAAATCCACCCTTCCTGTTCTCGAGTTCGGCTTCTCTCTTCCTGACACCCCTCCTTTACACAGAGGGACGAAGGCATGCGCACACTCGTCTCAACCTGCATACTCTCCTTTGGCAAAAAAAAGTGAGAGGAAAAACATGCGCATGCGCACCGTTCCCTCGTCTTTCTTAGATTTGAAGGGTGCTTCCGTGCATGTTTAATCGGCAGTAAATCTAGCTGTTTCATGAGACTTAGTCTCAAGTAAACGTGTATAGGAGGATGGCGACCTTAGTTGTGTCGGTCTCCCTTTGTTTTATTTTTCTTAACGCCATCATGGGAAATGTACAGAAACCGTTCGTAAAAACACATGTGCGCAAACGAAAATCCCTCTAATTCCACAAATAAATACACATAACCATACATGTGATGCAACCATTTTAATATCACGGTCTCGGTTACTAAAAGGAGAGGTTTTCTACCGTTTCTGTCAAAATCCAAAAAATATTACTTTTCTAAAAATGCATACCTAATTCAATTTTTTGTCATAAACCATCTTTCCCCTCATTGCCACTTCTGCTAATCGACCCATGCCTGGATTGAGGGGACTTTGAGATTTCCAGCCCATTTTTGATATCACATCGCTCTCTGCATTTTGGGTAACGGCTTGTTAACAAATGTGTATCCAAGCATGAAGCAACTGAATTTGAGATCAGTTGTGAAAATCCCAGTCAAAGTAGCACATTAAATGACCTCTTTCCAGAACAGAAGAACCATTTTATGTTACTGACCCCATCTGCAGCACGCAGGTGTTTAACTTGGTTTTCTGTCTGTACATCATTGTTGTCAGATTTTGAATCAAACCTCACATTAAGGATAAATTATTTGATGGACAGCAGCATTTCCCCCCATTGGTCTGGGTAAAGCTCTTCAGTCTCCCCACTCTTATTCAGCATTCTACAAGAAATGGCCAAGGAGCAAACACTTTAGTCCAAGCCAAGGACATTCTATTGTACCCTGCTCCCCATCCCCTTCGGGCTTGGGGCTCCACAACTTCCCTGCAACAGGCTAACATTATCCAGAGAAGGGCCAGAGCAAATTCAACAGTCCATCATTGTTGTCAGATTTTGAATCAAACCTCACATTAAGGATAAATTATTTGATGGACATTGGTCTGGGTAAAGCTCTTCAGTCTCCCCACGCTTATTCAGCATTCTACAAGAAATGGCCAAGGAGCAAACACTTTAGCCCAAGCCAAGGACATTCTATTCTACCCTGCTCCCCGTCCCCTTTGGGCTTGGGGCTCCACATCTTCCCTGCAAAAGGCTCACATTATCCAGAGAAGGGCCAGAACAAATTCAACAGTCCAATGAGCATCCTTCAAATGTCCTGTTGGCCAAAAAGGAAGGGCTGCCAGGAGGGAAGGAGGAGTACAATGAACGACAGGGATGCGTGTGGGTGAGGTCTTCGATTGCTGTGGTGGAAAGTGCTGTCAAGTCGCAGCCAATTTAATGGCGACCCCAAAGGGTTTTCAAAGCCACAGGCAAACAGAGGTAGTTTGCCATTGCCTGCCTCTGCACAGTGATCCTAGACTTCCTTGGTGGTCTCCCATCCACATGCTAACTAATGCTGACCCTGCTTAACTTCTGCGGCCTGACAAGATCCAGCGAGCCTCAACCACCCAAGTCAGGGCTATCTAGAATAAATAATGGGGGCTGTGATTGGGGGGTGGGAGCAGCTGTAAGCACTCAGAGATTCAATTGGCCTGTGGCCAACCTGTGACAAGCTTCGCTAGCTAATCCACATCTACCCACTCTCTCTTTTGCATCCCAACAGCCAGTTAGGGATGTCAACCTGGGGATCTCCCAGAATTACAGCTCATCTCCAGATCAGAGATGAGTCCCCCTGGAGAAAATGGCTGCTTTGGAAGGTGGACTGTATGGTATTGTACCTCACTGAGGTCCCTGTCCTCCCCAGGCTCCACCCCCAGATCTCCAGGAGTTTTCCAACCTGGAGCTGGCAACCCTACACACACACCCATCCACCACCAGGGATGAGGGGGTCCCTGGCAACCCCATAGCCAGTTTTTAGGCCCAGATTGGGTGGAGCACAAGGAAAGCAAGACAGAGGGCTTATTAGAAACTGAAATAAGGGTTGGTATGGGAGTGACAGACACACATCCGGCTCTGTGGCTGGGTAATAGTTCTGGATGGGTAGCCATTTCAGTCTGTGGCAGCAAAATAAAACAGCAGTAAGGTAGCACCTTAAAAGACTAACACCACTTATTCCATCATGACCTTCTGTGAGTCAGAGCTCACATTAAATGTGGTTTGGGAGTTACCCCCGAAAGAAGCTAGTGGGAGCGCAGTCTTTCTATGTACCTGACAGCAGGTGATAGAGAACCAGCTGAGGGACGCTGAGGAACATCCCAGAGTATTTAGCTGAGCTACCTCCATTTTGCTCTAGCATGTATCACATGCACTGGATTTCTGGTGTTGGGTGTGGCCTATTATGCTAATGAGTTCCTGCTGGGCTTTTTCTACAAAAAGAGCCTTGAGTCATGGGAGTGACAGACACACATCCGGCTCTGTGGCTGGGTAATAATTCTGGATGGGTAGCCATTTCAGTCTGTGGCAGCAAAACAAAACAGCAGTCAGGTAGCACCTTAAAAGACTAACACCACTTATTCCATCATAACCTTCTGTGAGTCAGAGCTCACATTAGATGTGGTTTGGGAGTTACCCCCGAATGAAGCTAGTGGGAGCGCAGTCTTCCTATGTACCTGACAGCAGGTGATAGAGAACCAGCTGAGGGATGCTGAGGAGCATCCCAGAGTATTTAGCTGAGCTACCTCCATTTTTCTCTAGCATATATCACATGCACTATTCGTACTACTTATTTTGATACCTTGTTTTCTGCCTCAGTCTTTAATAGATTGAGTGCCCATATACACTCCAGACTGTGTAGCCCATAGCAGCTGTAGTGTAGTTGGATGCCTTTTTAACACCGTTAGAGAAAACTGTATTCTGTGAAAATGCTTTAACAGTGATAAGAATGGAGTTCCCTTTATCACGATTTTATAGTACTGACCCCCCTCAGACATCCCTTCTGGATAGCGTGAATTGTAACTGTAATGTATTGGTTTTCTTATGCGCTACCATAATAATATCCTGCCAACCAGCAGTTCAAAAGCAAGAAATTGCAAGTAGATAAATAGGGACCACTTCGGTGGGAAGGTAACAGCGTTCCGTGCGCCTTGGTGTTTAGTCATGCCGGCCACATGACCACGGAAACGTCTTCGGACAGCGCTGGCTCTTCGGCTTTGAAACGGAGATGAGCACCGGAACCCTAGAGTTGGATTCGACTAGCTTTTGAGCGAGGGAACCTTTACCTTTACCTATCATAATAAACTGTGACAATTAACTTATTGTAAAGTTATTTTTTTAACTATTTTCTGATGTTGTAACCTGCCCTGAGTCCTGCAGTGCAGGGAAGGGCGGGATAGAAACCTAAAGTAATAAATAAATAAATGCGCAAACCCATCTCTCCACTATTAATCTCCCTGTAGTTGATCTTCACTCCCTGTGCCATGTGTGCTTTGGGCTGGGAGCCATTTTCACACATTCAGGCTTTTTTCCTTCCTTCTGTTCACTTCCACTTGGGAGTACCTGTGCGTCTTTGCACTTTCTAACAAACCGAGGAAGGCAGAAGGTTTCTGCTGCATTCTTCTTCAGTGAACCAACCCAAGATCAATATAATCCTGTCACGACAATCTCAGCAAAGGCCACGATGTTGCATCCTGAGGCGGCGTGACATTATCAACAGCCATTTCACCCGCCCTCGAAGTAACCTCAGCTTGGTTCTGATGGTATCAGAACAACCCTACTAAGCTACTGTTCCACATTCCAAGCAATCGCTGAAGTCAAATTATTGGTCCCCAATGTATTATCCCTTCATGAGGTGAATCTGCCACAGTAACTGAGAGCACTATCTCCCACTAAACAGCGGATAATCCAGTTTGTTATGGTTTCAATGTCAATTTTTTTTAAAGATATGTGGGGAATTACCTGTATATAAGCAAATAAAGTGGCCTAACAGTCAAAATAGGAGCTGCGGTGGCTCAGGTGGTTAAGACGCTGAGCTGCAGGCTGTGGAAGGTCGGTAGTTCAGCAGTTCGAGACCCGGGTGCTGCATGACGGAGTGAGCTCCCATCTCTAGTTCCAGCTCCTGCCAACCTAGCAGTTCGAAAGCAAGAAATTGCAAGTAGATAAATAGGGACCACTTCGATGGGAAGGTAACAGCGTTCCATCCATTCATGACTTTCATTTTCTCTATGCCACATGCAGTAGTAGGGAACAACAGCATTGTGTAGTGGGTTTAAGTGTTGGGACTAGGCTCTGGGAAACACAGGTTTGAATCCGCACTCTGCTATGGAATGTTGCTGGGTGACCTTGGGCCGGTCACACACACTAACCTACCGCACAGAGTTGTTGCGAGGATAAAACCAAATAGCGGAGAACGATGCCTCTTTGAGTCTCCATTGGGGAGAAAGAAGTGATATAAAGTAATCTCAATATTGGGGACACTGACTGTCAGTGGCTCTCCAGAGTCTTGGACATAGTAAATGTCTTTCCACAAGCCCGGCTACCTGCAATTCTGCCACTGACACCCATATGTATTAATGGAAACATGCTTCAAAGTAAAGTGTGTCAAATTTAGGGGCACAAATCCATTCATGACTTTCATTTTCTCTATGCCACATGCAGTAGTAGGGAACGACAGCATTGTGTAGTGGTTTTAAGTGTTGGGACTAGGCTCTGGGAAACACAGGTTTGAATACCCACTCTGCTATGGAATTTTGCTAGGTGACCTTGGGCCGGTCACACACTCTAACCTACCGCACAGAGTTGTTGTGAGGATAAAACCAAATAGCGGAGAATGATGTCTCAATATTGGGGACACTGACTGTCAGTGGCTCTCCAGAGTCTTGGGCACAGTAAATGTCTTTCCACAAGCCCGACTACCTGCAATTCTTTAACTAGAAGAGACGAGGATTGAACCTGGAGCCTTCTCTGTGCAAGGCAGCTGCTCTGCCAGTGAGCCGTAGCCTCTTTCTAACGCAAAGGATCCACATTGGCTGTGGTGTTTCCAGTTGTTCAGCCATGTTCAATAGAGACTTCTCTTTGGTTTTTGGTTTTCTAAGCAGAGAGGGACATGATAAGAGCTCACATCTGTTTGGTTTTTGGTGAGTATTTGGGTGGGTGTGCGCGCGCGCAATGTTGAGCTTGCCAGCCTGGAAGTCATGGTGACTTCTGATGACCCGTAGTAGGGCTAGGAAATTTTTCAGACAGATGGCTTGGCATTGTCGGCCTCTGTGTCCCGGCCCTGGTACTCCTTGGAGGTCTCCCTTCCAAGTACTTGCCAGGGTCGGCCCTGCTTAACTTCCAAGATCTGATGAGATCAGCAGGGCTATTTTTGGGCAGGAACGCACAGGAACGGAGTTCCGGCTGGCTCCCAAGTTGGCCACGCCCAGCAGGAACTCATTAGCATAATAGGCCACACCCAACAGCAGAAACTCATTAGGATTGGCTACAATTAGGGGTGTGTGGCCTAACATGCAAAAAGCCCTGGGTTTTGACAACAAACAAGGTAAAGAGAATAAGAAGCAAAAGGTGGGTGTGGCTGGATGACCACGCTTCTGCTGACATGGGGGTGTGGCCTAATATGCGAATGAGCTGTGCTGTCAGGGTGTGGCCTAATATGCTAATGAGTTCCTGCTGTTGGGTATGGCCTATTATGCTAATGAGTTCCTGCTGGGCTTTTTCTACAAAAAGAGCTCTGGAGATCGGGCTTCCTTGGGCTGTCCAGGTCAGGGCAGAGTTCACATCTGTTGACAGGAAAAAATGAAACATGCCAGACTTATCACTCAAAACCAGAAACCTGTTGTTTCTTTAAAAAAATAAGGAGTAAGCAAACACAGCAACAGCAGAGCGGTGGGAATGGCGGAGGCTGCTGGGATACACCGAGAGGAGAGAAGCCAATGAGGGAACAAAGGGACACCGATTATTGTCCATCGAGGTGAAGAGCAGATCCAAAGCCCTGTCGTCTCTCTGGCAATTGCAGCCACAAGAGTAGATCTGGATCCTTCATGCTGACACTCTCCAAAGCCTTGTCGCTGTGGAGAAGAGCTCCCTCAAGCACTCTGGGCCCTGCAGTGGCAATTCAGTGCCCTTTCTCCACAGGGCAATTAACCCCCATCTGCTTTTGCCACAATTTCAGATACAGGAAATAAAGGCATGCAACCCTCCCCACCTCGATAACGATCTCATCTTTGACAAACGAGACGTGTATCTGTAGGAACCGGCTTCATTTACCAATTAAACAGGGGGGATTTTCAGAGCCACGTCCCAACGATGGCTGCTCAGCTACCTGTTTGTGAACGATTTGGGTGAGGCTAGACGGACAGCGGAACCGCGGCCGAGGAACGGTTCTGCAGGGTGAGGAAGAGGAAGTTACACAGTGACAGCTTATGAAAGTGTCTTCCTGCCAATCGTGAGGCTAACAAGCCATCTCTCTCACTACAGAGACACCTCCAGTTCCTCCAGTGAATGTAGGATAAACACGGGCGTTTCCATAAAGTGTTTCCAACTGACAGCGCTCCAAGTATAAGCGAGAGCTTCCAACAGTGTCGAACAAGGGTCCGGGAAGCCAAGTTACCGGTCCATGTTGTTTTCATCAGGTTGGCTTTGAAAGCAAAGGCGTAGCAAAGTCTCACAGAAATCCAGCTCCTCCTTAGAAACAGAGAGAGAGACACAGAAAGTGAAGAAAAATCAGTTCCCTCCCAAGCCATTATACAACTTCAACTGGTTGTCAATACAGGTACATATATATTCACAGTAATTACAGTTTTCTATTCACAACACTATCTGAAGCAGGGGTCATTTCCTGCAGGAGCGCATAGGAGCGGAGCTCCGGCAGTAAAGAGCCCAGGAGGCGGGCACATGCAACAAGCCCCACCCCCTGCTCCCAGCAGCCCTCAGTCAGAGCAAGAAGCAGCCAGGTAAGTTGCAGAGCCCCTCCCACCGGCCCAAGACAATCCAGTGGCACCTTTAAGACCAAGTTTTATTCAGGTACAAGCTCTCCCTCCTCTGCGAGAACAGATCTGCACATCCCGTCCCCGCAATAGCTAGCAATCCAAAACAGTCCAGTGGAGCCTGAGCGGTGGGTGTTGCCTTCGTTCTGACACACTTCCGGTGATGTCAGGGGGTGTGGCATATGCAAATAGGTTATGCTAATGAGTTATGCTAATGAGCTCCTGCACCTCTTTTTCTATGAAATGACCCCTGATCTGAAGCATCTAAAAAATATACGCCTTCACAAGGATCTTTGGTCTCTGTACAGCTATCGTTTAGTAGCATTGTAAAGTCCTGGAGATTTGGTGGTGGAGTGTGAGGAGAGTAGGGTTTGGGGAAGGGAAGGCCTCAGCACTGCATACCACCACAGAGTACACCCTCCAAAGCAGCCATTTGCTCCAGGGGAGCTACTCTCTGAAGTCTGGAGAGCAGCTTTTAATCCCAGGAGATCTCCAGGCACCGCTTGGGGTTGGTAACACTAATCGCTACCCATTCTGCCTGATGACGAAGAGTTTTGTGTTAACTCTAAAGTTTGCGAGAGCCAGTTTGGTGTACTGATTAAGAGCGGCAGTACTCTAATCTGGAGAACCGGGTTTGATTCCCCAATCCTTCACTTGAAGCCAGCTGGGTGACCTTGGGTCAGTCACTGTTCTCTCAGCCCACAAAATAAACCTAGCTTGCCACAAAAAGAGCTAGAATTTCAGGCTGCCTGACAATCTTCGTATCTCCTGGCTACACTGCACCCACTGCCATACAATAATTAATTAGTTCTAAAATTTGCATGCTACTGCACCAAGACAAGCCATTGTGACCTCGCACTTAATGTAATCCCCTGTGTCTATACATCTCAGTAAGGCAGGCATATACTAGAGAGGCTTTCAATTGATGTTTGTAAATTAATCCCTTCCTAATCCCTGGTACTTTCATGGGACTACATTTGGGGTAGGGGAGGGAGACCACTTATTTGAAGTGCTTCCCATGTCTTAGGTACTTTGTTTGGGACCTGGCTTGGGTGGCATCTTAGCTTCCCACCAAGGATCCCACCCACATGCCTTATTCTACAGGTGGTCAAACCACTTTGAGGACTATACCACCTGACCGCACATTTCGATCTTCTCTAAACGCCCTCTGGTGGATAGCCTTCCTAGCTGTGCCAGCTGAACTTCTTCCAGAGAGGCATCAAAGTACAGACAACTTCTCACAAGGGAGATGCCTCGAGAAATTGATACGGTTTCTAAGAACACTGCACCCTTTTCAGAGAAGCTTGAACCTGGAGAGGGACCACGGCTCTTTAGTGGAGCATCTGCAGAAGATCTCAGGTCAATGTCTAGAATCTTCAGTTAGACGGATCATGAACACATGAAGCTGCCTTTTACTGAATCAGACCATCAAGATCAGTATTGTCTACTCAGGCTGGCGGCAGCAGCTCTCCAGGGTCTTGGAGGTGTTTCATATTACCAAGTACCTGATCCCTTTAACTGGAGATGCTGGGGATTGAACCAGGGACCTTCTGCATACCAAGCGGATGCTCTACCACTAAGCCACGGCCCCTCCTGATCACTTAACAGATCTTGTGAAAGACTTCACCTGAGATCCAAGAGCCACTGCCAGTCAGAGCCGACAGACAGTACTGGCCTTGGCAAACCAATGGTCTGACTCAGTATAAGGTGGCTTCAATGTGACCTGGGTTCTCAGCTGCAGAGAGCAGCGTTGGGAGTTATTCCTCCTGGAACCCCAACAAGGGCGATGCCTCGAGAAATTGATACGGCTTCTAAGAACACTGCGCCCTTTTCAGAGAAGCTTGAACCTGGAGAGGGACCACGGCTCTTTAGTGGAGCATCTGCAGGAGATCTCAGGTCAATGTCTAGAATCTTCAGTTAGAAGGATCATGAACACATGAAGCTGCCTTTTACTGAATCAGACCATCAAGATCAGTATTGTCTACTCGGGCTGGTGGCAGCAGCTCTCCAGGGTCTTAGAGGTGTTTCATATTACCAAGTACCTGATCCCTTTAACTGGAGATGCTGGGGATTGAACCGGGGACCTTCTGCATACCAAGCAGATGCTCTACCACTAAGCCACGCCCCCTCCTGATCACTTAACAGATCTTGTGAAAGACTTCACCTGAGATCCCAGAGCCACTGCCAGTCAGTGCAGACAGATAGTACTGGCCTTGGCAAACCAACGGTCTGACTCAGTATAAGGTGGCTTCATGTGACCTGGGTTCTCAGCTGCAGAGAGCAGCGTTGGGAGTTATTCCTCCTGGAACCCCAAATGTCTAGTTTTCTATGAGCAGGGAGGATTTCTGATCACACATGTAAACTGTCTAAGATTGTACAGTTAATCCAGAACAGAATCACACAATCACACTGACCATCCATTCACAACTATCCTTTGGCCCCTTGGGAGGTCCGCTCCGACATGCAGATCTGCATGGCCATAAAGTACAACTGGTTGAGCTTACAGTGTAACGTTCCCTTTCCCCAATCCAACCAATTATACCAAGGGATCACCAAAACACAACCCCTTCTGTTTGTTCTTTAAGCTACATCCAGTACCCGCAGGTGACACTGGGCCTCCAAAATGCCAAAGTATGGCTGTCTTCAACTTGGGTTTCTTCCTGAACCACGAGCAGGGCGGGCAGGCGGGCAGGGGGAGAGCTTTAAAATAGTGCGGCAAGACTGGCTCCCCGTTCCCTCCACTTACCACATTAGGCCAATTGCTTAATTGTCAAGTTTTCTGCAACCTAATTGCTACGTTCAGAAGAAAATTGTCACCACTAACAGCAGGGGTGGGAACTAATCCACCAACAGTAAATACAACAACAGCCACAGACAGAGAAGAGAAGGGAACGCATCCCCCACCCCAATAATTAAGAAAAAGCTTGGAGGGAGGACAGCATCAGAATGGCCATATGCCAAGAAATTAATAGCACAGAGAAGACTCCAACGCCAGTTCTAGCAGCCTATCATAAGGGATCTCTTAGGATAGAATAAGCTATTTATTTATTTATTTATTTTGGGTTTATATCCTGTCCTCCCCATAGACTGTAAACTAAATATGAGCAGTCAGTGTGATGCGGTGGCAAAAAAGGCAAATTCAGTCTTGGGTTGTAGTAAATGGGCCATAGCATCGAAATCACAGGAGGTCATAGCCCCTCTGTATACTGCCTTGGTCAGGCTGCACCTGGAGTACTGAGCGCAGTTCTGGAGGCCTCGCTTCAAAAAGGATGTGGACAAAATAGAAAGGGTGCAGAAGAGAGCGACGAGGATGATCAGGGGTCTGGAGACTGAGCCCTACGAGGAAAGGCTAAGGGCCTTCGGAATGTTTGGTTTGGAGAAAAGGAGACTGGGGGGGGGGACATGATTGCTCTCTTTAAATATTTGAAATGCTGTCATTTGGAGGAGGGCAAGGAGCTGTTCCAGTTGGCAGCAGAGGATAGGACCCGAAGCAACGGGTTTAAATTACATGCAGAAAGGTATCGGCTGGATATTAGGAAACACTTTTTCATGGTCAGAGTGGTTCAAAGGTGGAATCAGCTGCCTAGAGAGGTGGTTAGCCCCCCTTCACTGACAGCTTTGAAGAAGAGACTGGACGAATATTTGTCAGAGATGCTTTAGGCTGGTCCTGCATTGGGCCGGGGGTTGGACTAGATGGTCTGTATGGCCCCTTCCAACTCTATGATTCTATAAGCAGGCTCAGGGCATGTTCCAACAGTATAAAATACACTACGATTAAAACCAGATTAAAAACGCAATATAAATAACATAACTCCTAAGTGCCATTTAAACTCTAGTACGGAGCTGCGGTGGCTCAAGTGGTTAAGACGCTGAACTGCAGGCTGTGGAAGGTCAGTAGTTCAGCAGTTCGAGACCCGAGTTGCTGCATGACGGAGTGAGCTCCCGTCTCAAGTTCCAGCTCCTGCCAACCTAGCAGATCGAAAGCAAGAAATTGCAAGTAGATAAATAGGTACCACTTCGGTGGGAAGGTAACAGCGTTCCGTGCGCCTTGGCGTTTAGTCATGCCGGCCACATGACCACGGAAACGTCTTCAGACAGCGCTGGCTCTTCGGCTTGGAAACGGAGATGAGCACCGCAACCCTAGAGTCGGACTCAACTGGCTTTCGAGCAAGGGAACCTTTAGCTTTACTTTAGAGATCAAATACCTTAGTGGTTGATGGTATTAGAATTTAATATTTTTTTTTAAAGATCTTTAGGATTTTAAGATCTCAAAGATCCAGGCTACAGATGGAGGCCAGCCAAAGGAAGGGAATGCCCAATGCCTCAACCAAAAGCCCTGGGGAAGAGCTCCATCTTACAGGCCCTGCAGAATTGTCATAGATAACTTATTTTCTCAAGCAAAAGACAAATCCACTATGAGGGGAGGGAAAAGACCAGAGCCGCCCACAACCTGAATGTCCCCTCTAAACCTGAAAGCTGCCATTGGCCATGAAGCTCTGTGGCAGGGGTCCCCAACGTGGCGCCCACCAAGTTTTTAGAAAGTAGGAGGGGACACTGGGTTTTCACCCAGCTCATGTCAAGCCGGCTAGATGCCTGCAAAATAAAAGACAAATACTACCAGGTGAGGACTTCTTAGCTAGCTCAGTACATATACATTTTATGTGTATGCAAGAAACTATTTTTAAACAGTATGTTAATTGAAAAACACATCCTGTTGCACAGAGCTTCTGCCAGAAACAGTAAAGAGTTACTATCACACTTATGCACAACCTCACTCCCTGACATTTTCTAGTTGGCTCCACCTCCCACAGCAGCTGTTTCATGGTTGCACCCACCACCCTATGTCACAGCTCCAAACGTACCTGCAGGCTCAAAAATGCTCAATGCTCCCTCTAAGCTGTGAGTCTTGTGAGCAAAAATTCTACTTTGTGAGAAACTGGCATTAAAGCTGTGAGCAAGCGGTTTGGCTACTGCATAAATTAAAGCTGTGAGCAAGCGGCTTGGCTACTGCATAAAATTAGTTTGCTCTGGAGTCATGCTTCATGAGCTAAGACAATAATGTGTGAGCCGGAGGCAAAAAAACTGTGAGCTAGCTCACACTAACTCAGCTTAGAGGGAATACTGTGACTCTCTCTCTCTCTCTCTCTGAACAGAAGCCGATGTTGCTCCTATCTCCACCATCTCTATGTTGAAAACCTCAGGAACCGTGCACTGGCAATGAAAGCAGCCATCCTTTCAACAGGAATGTTGGAAGCACCATCAGGCACTGCAGAGAGACTGAAACCCCTTTACAGAAAACTGGTCCTCCATCCACAAGACGTTCCACCAGGTGGTGGGGATTCCATAAGCAAGGAAGCTCCTCCCCCATGACTGAGACTGTGTGCAACTGGCTCTCCTTTGGGGGGGGGGGTTACGGTTGCCAAGTCTGAATGGGACTCCCGGCTGGCAGCTGTAGCATGTGCGCTTTGCGCGAGCACCGCATACACATCACACCGGAAGTGACGTGATCACGCCGGAAGTGACGTGATCACGCTGGGGCGGGGCCACGACCATCCAAGGGAAAACCATAGAGTTTTCTGCCGCCGGCGGGGAATGGGCCTCTGGGGCGGGGGTTTCCCTGCCCCCCGGGGGGACTTGGGAAGCCTGGGAGGGGACAACTTTCAGAAGCTAAAGACTTTTCATTCTTAGCAGCCACCAAGAGGGTTGGTTTGAGGTGCTCTTGAGCAGTGAACAGCTCAAGACCTCTGCAACTCACTACCAGTTTGGCAACATCCAAACTCTGGAATTCCTTAAGAGGTAGATTAAAAATATCCTCAGTATTATTTAGAGCCCAGGAATTAACATAACAAACTTCCATGACCCTGCGTTATCCCACGGGTTCGATAATCAACAATCCGGGGTGGAATAGGGCTTTCCAGTGCCTGATTCTCTCTCTGTCTCTCTCACACACACAGGAGAATGAGGTGGCAAAACTGGAGATGGATCATACCACTTGAGGCTGCAGGAGGTGGATTCCCTTCTGAGTGTTCCTTCACATTAAACATAACCCCTGGTTTTCTATCAGCAGGGAGTTTTTTTAAACACAGGAGAGTATTCCAAAATGTGATCCTCCACCTGCAATCTGCAGTGGTGCCATCTATTCGACTGTGTCAATGTTTTTGCCACCTCATTCCCACCTGCACGTGTGAATTTCCACTTGCCCCCTTTAAAAAGAGCGAATCCCCTCTGTCAGAAAGGAAACATGGAGAAGGTCCCTACCCGAGCATGTGCCTCCCTTGCTTCTTACTTCATTCTTAACCACCACCCTACCAAAAATGAACCGAATTTGCTGAAAAATTGAAATCACAGGGGGTGGAGATGTTCCTTAGAGCAACAGAATTTGGGGTTGCCTGCTCTTAAAACTCAGTGGTTGTCCCAGAAGACATACAGCCCCTTTCCAGAAAGGGGAAAGGCTTCAGAGAGAGCCCGTTTCCGGCCTACCTGGAACTCCTCCTGCTCCTTCAGTTGCTGGCACCGCTCTTTTAGCAGCTCCTCAAGGGCCAGTTCTGGCTGTTGACACTCTTGGACCCCCTCAGGGAAATCTGTCACCAGGCTGAAGTTGGGGGCCACAGAGAAGAAAGGGAGATTAGACACAGGGCAGAAAGCTTTACCCCCATCAGCTGATCTCGTTTCCCTCTCCGCCCCTTTAATCACGGACTTCTGCAATTCTACATGTGCCAAATCAAGTATCTGCTGCAAAATCTAAATTCCTCAGAATATGAGCCTAGGTTGGGGGTTTTCAAGCAACGTCTATTCCTTGTGCTTGGCAACAGTTTTGAAAATGAGTAGTGTGTGAGCAACAGGCCCTAGAACCACTGACTTGGAATCTATGGACTTTTTTGGGGGGGGTTTGTATTTTTCATATGTGTGTGCGTGTGTGCACCTGGAAGTCAAGGTGACCTCTGATCACTGACCCCTACTGGGGCTCTGGAGGATATTCAAAGAGGTGGCTGAATAAAGCCTGCCCCCACCTCTCAACTGCTGGCATTCCAAGGAGGTCTCCCATCCAAGTACTTTCCAGAGTCGACGCTGCTTAGCTACCGAGATCTGACAAGATTGGGCTTGCCTGGGCTACCTAGGTCAGAGCGATTCTATGGACGTTCTTGTGCACCCTAGACAGACTCTGCTGTGGAACATGCTTTCTCTCCAGCTAACACCTCCGCTTGCACAGAGCAACAGTTTTCAACGAGCCCTTGCACGAGTGCTAGCGGAAGAAGCAGCATCCCCCATGACACAGCCTGTCTAGTGCATGCAGAACTCACCTTTTCTGGGCAAGGAGTGAGGGGTAATGCACCTTGTACTTCAAGGTCTGTTTCTACCAATGTGACCTTCTACATACACCTGAGGGCCAGGAGGCACTTCCCAAGTGCTAGATTTGACCCACAGCAAACCTATACCCTGTGGCAGTGAGTTCTGCAGGTGCGCCGCACATTGATGTACTTTCCTGAATCTACTGCTCAGCAAATTCACAGGGTGCCTCCCAGTTCTAGCATTTCAAATGAGGAACTTGCTTTGCCTCACCAGAGATACAGACTGGCTGCAAATCACTCTCTGCACCTCTTTGTCTCCTGTTATAAATCTGATCCTATCTCCGCCCCACCTCCCAATTCCTAAGAATGCCAATCCCAAGCACACATAAAGAATTAGATCCAGGGAACAGAGGACCATCACTGGCCACTAGCCAAGGTGATTCAAAGGAACCTCCGTCTACCGAAACAGCAAAGCTCTGAATCCCAGCGCTGGGAGGCATTAGCAGGGGCGGGCCTTGGCTTCTAGGCCCTGTTTGTTTGGCTCTCCAAGGCAACCGGCTGGCCACAGTGTGAGACAGGATGCTGGACTGGATGGACACTGGTCTGAGCCAGTTCTTTTAGGTTCCCACTTTCTGCAAACTATCCTTCACTTTCCATCCAAAGTCCCGACAGGGGCTGGCTCCCACTCCCCTCAATACCTGCACAAGGCTCCCAAGACGTGTTCGTGGAAAGTGCTGTGTTCAGTCCGGATCAGGGCCACCAGCTGCTGGACCATTCCCATCGAACAGAGTGTTTCTGGGGGAGGGAGAAGGGATGGACACTATAAGCCAAGAGAAAGGCAGGGGGCTCTTTATGGGGAGGCAGCAGCAACCCCACCACCTAGTAACAGAGCTGCGAGCACCTCCCTTCCTCTGGCACGGGTGCTTCTTAAACTGTGTCATTCGTTTCCCACCCCATTCACTCAATGTGGTTTGCGACAGCTTCTTCTGGTAAGAAAGGTCTCTGTTACATATGTGAGACTATAGCCCATCTCACAAACCAGAGATACATTTTCAAGGGGAAGTACATTTTTTTCCCCTAAGAACTGTTGGCTTCTACGTGTCATAACGTGGGACAAGAGAACCCAGGATCTGTGATGCTCAATGGGTGATTTTGGCCCAATCACTACAGAAGAAGAAGAGATTGGAAAGGTCACATCAGCAGGTGCAAGTGGAGGAGTGGGGAATCAAACCCGGTTCTCCCAGATTAGAGTCCATGCACTTAACCACTACACCAAACTGGTCGTGATCGGGATAAAATGGGCAGGAGACAGACCTGGGAACTACAAGTGTGAAAGAGAATGCAACACGCAGCCTGTACATCAATAAATCTTTGTTCTTGCAGCAAGAAGTCCCGAAGATTGAAGATTGGATTAAAAAATTATTATTTTCAGTTGAAATGGACAAACTGACAAGAAAGTTGAATAATATGGAAGCAGAAGATTTCTATAATGACTGGAAGGATCTAAAAGAATACTTAGAAAAGTATTGGGAAGTAAAAGACAATTTGTTTAGTTTTAATAATTATTAATCATAGAATGCTTGGGAGATAGGATAAGTTAAAAATTAGTTACTATATGCTCTTTTTCAAGGACAGCTGTGCCAGAGCTTGTGACTGACCCAGGGTCACACCAGCAGCTGCATGTGGAGGAGTGGGGAATCAAACCCGGTTCTCCCAGATTAGAGTCCACGCACTTAACCACTACACCAAACTGGTCGTAATCGGGATAAAACGGGCAGGGGGCAGACCTGGGAACAACAAGTGTGAAAGAGAATGCAACACACAGCCTGTGCATCAATAAATCTTTGTTCTTTTATTAAACCTCCTGTTTCAGTGACCTCTGTACTCTTCAGGCTCAATACAAAACTTAACTCACAGCGGCGTCCCCAAAGCCTTTACCTCTGCTGCCCTAAGAACATCTTGGGACTGAGGGGAAGGCTTGTACTGAACCAAGCAAGTTCCCCAGATTCATCAGAGAGGCCCTCAGCTTCAAGGAAGTCCTCTCCGTTTCAAGGAAGGGACTGTTAGAGGCACCAAGCCCCCCCCCCCCCCCCGCTTCTCACCTTTCTGTTCCGGGTGATCAATGAGAAGGTTCTGCAAAAGGAAGGCCGATTTCACTTTCAGCTTCTCCACATTGCTCTGCATGGCCCTCATAAGAACAGAGAACCCGTCAAGGCGCAGGAACTGCAGCAGACCAGCTTCCTGAGCTCTCACCAAGCCTGGCAGCACAGAAGAAGAGTTGGGTTTTTATACCTGCTTTCCTCTACCCTAAGGAGTCTCAAGGCAACTATCAATCGCCTTGCCTCCCTATCCCCACAACAGGCACCTTGGGAGGTAGTTAGGGGGGAGAGCGTTCCGAGAGAACTGTGACTGGCCCAAGGTCACCCAGCTGGCTTCATCTGGAGGAGGAGTGGAGAACCAAACCCGGTTCTCCAGATTGGAGTCTGCTGCTCTTCGCACTCGGCAGAGGAAAGAGGATCAGCAAACAAATGCCGTTTACATTCATGCCCCACTTCAGTAACAGACTCACTGGGTAACCTTTGTCACTGAATGCATTGAATGTGGTTCTCACACACACACACACACACACACACACCCGATGGACACAGCTTCTGGTTGCGCCAAGAAGTGAATGACCTGGGATAACGGACCCATGAGTTGTGTTATGCACAAGATCAGAACAAGGTCTACAGCTTCCCAGCATAACCCTCCACAGGCCAAAAGGACTCCTTTTTTTGTTTTTTTGCCATCAAATTGCAGCCTCCTGGTGACCCCAAATGGGGTTTTCAAGGCAAGAGGCGTTCAGAGGCGGCTTGCCACTGCCTGCCTCTGCAGAGCAACCCTGGACTTCCTTGATGGTCTCCCATCCAAATTCTAACCAGGGCTGGCCCATCTTAGCTCCTGAGATCTGACAAGATCGGGGGAGCCTGGGCCATTCAGATCAGGGGCCCAAAGAACTAAACGGGGGGGAATTGTAAAAAGCCAAGCGTTTTGCAATGCCACAAAAGCTCAGTGCATAACGATGGAAAAGACGACTGTGCCACAGTTGTTGCTTTCCCCGAGATTATGCCCACTGATGCAACCAGGACATCCGGGTTTGAATCACCTCTCTGCCATGGAAGCTCACTAGGTGATCTCAGGCCACTCACACACTCCCCATCTTGCCAGCCTCACAGGGTTGTTGTTGCAAAGTTAAAATGGAGAAGTGGAGAACACTATTGTAAGCTGTCTTGGGTCCCCACTGGGGAGAAAAGCAGGGTACAAACCACGGGTCGTTTCGTAGAAAAAGAGCTAGGGGAACTCATTAGCATAACTCATTAGCATATGCCACACCCCCTGACATCACTGGAAGTGTGTCATAAGGCCACACCCCCTGACATCACCGGAAGTGTGTCATAAGACCACACACCCCGCCCCCAATGGTCCCAGCCGGGAGGAGGAGAGCAGGGGAGTTGTTCCCAGACTCACAGGAGATAGCGAAGAGCGCTTTGATTCGGACGGCCTCGCTGGGATCGTGGTCCAGTAGCCGCAAGAGCTTCCTCATGCAGCCCAGTGCCAAAGCTTGTTCCTGCACCTTGGGCACATTTTGGGCACAGGTGCCCACCAGGTGGGCCGCTCGCCAGCGCAGCTCCTCCTCCTCGTGCTCCAAATAGCGGTGGGCCAGAAGCCGCATGCCCTCCAGTTTACAGAAATCTAGATGAGAGCAAAAAAGTGGGAGAGGTTGCAGAGGAGAATCACACAATGTTGCTGGGTCGGTAGTATTTGCAGAATACAACACAAGCTGTGGTGTTTGTTCTCCGGATCATTTCACCATAGCCCACAGGGAGCAATTCACCATACATACAGTCCCGAGATTTCCTCTCCCTTCCCCTCACACATGCGCATGTGTCCCCTGGGTGTCAGGGACTTCCCAAGTCAGGTGCAACACAGCAGGTGGTAGTGAAACACACCCAGATTTGAGTTGATGGGTTTACAGAAATCTAGATGAGAGCAAAAAAAGTGGCAGAGGTTGCAGAGGAGAATCACACAACGTTGCTGGGTCGGTAGTATTTGCAGAATACAACACAAGCTGGGGTGTTCGTTCTCTGGGTCATTTCACCATAGCCCACAGGGAGCCATTCACCATACATACAGTCCCGAGATTCCCTCTCCCTTCCCCTCACACATGCGGATGTGTCCCCTGGGTGTCAGGAACTTCCCAAGTCAGGTGCAACACAGCAGGTGGTAGTGAAGCACACCCAATCAGATTTGAGTTGATGACTTTTGCTGATGTTCAGGATCTCTGCTGGAGGTCGTGGCATCAGAATTGTGGATTATAAATGTCTCAGGACAGGCACTGGTCTGTTTCCCTCCCATCACTGTGCAAAGCTCCGCACACGCGGCTGTCACTATATAAATGATACTCGTGCATTCTGAAACCATGTTCCTCTCCCCAAAGAGGTAGAGTGTCTTCACCCCGGAAGGCTTTATGAAACTCCAAACAGCAAATTAAATAAAGTCACCCATTACTGCCGCTGTGAATAGTTACTGCATTTAATCTTGCTCGCAGTTGCTCTGCGCAGAACTGTTACAGACTGAGCCTCTTGATAAGAACATCAGAAGAATCAGAACTCTGGTCCATCTAGGCCAGCATCCTGTTTCACATTGGCCAACCCGAACAGGGCTTAGAGGGAAAGGCCTTCACCTGATGCTGCCTCCACGCATTGGCCTTTAGAGGCCTGCAGCCTCTGGATAATGAAGTTCGCTTTGGTTAGCCTGGAAAAGGAGGTTCTCTTTAGTCACCTGACCTACTAGCTGTTGATTGAAGGCCATCTATATTGGCCATCACTACGTCCTCTTCTAGTGAACTGCACAATTTAATGATTCACTGACTTCCTTTTGCTCATCCTGAATCGACTGCCCATCGACATCACTGTGGGCCCCAAGTTCTTGTATTATGGGACAAGGAGAAAAAGTTCTTACTACCCACTTTCCCCACCCTTGTATAATGTTATAAACCTCCATCCTCTCCCCCCTTGGTTGTCTTTTTTTTTTTTAACTGAGAAACAAGAGCCTCTTTAGCTTTTCTTCATCGGACAGGTGCACCATTGCCTTGGCTGACCACTTGATCCAAGGTGGTCTCCAATTTGTCCAGGTGCCTGAATTCAGCATCCCAGCAAAATGAAGCTTCATTAAAACAGGAAGGGTTCAATCAAGCTGTGCATGTGGTGGAGGAAGCAGAGCGCATGTGCCCAGAAAACAAGCCATGGTTGGGAACGACGCTAATAAACCTGTTTGTAGATTCAGGTGGGTAGCTGTGTTGGTCTGAAGCAACAGAACAAAGTTTGAGTCCCGTGGCACCTTTAAGACCAACAAAGTTTAATTCTGGGTATAAGCTTTCGTGAGCATGTACACTTCTTTTTGTGTGCATGCACATGAAAACTTATACTCAGGTAAACTTTGTTGGTCTTAAAGGTGCCACGGGACTCAAACCACTGTTTAATTAGAGTTTGCAGTGATGTCTGAAAGCGGCCATAATGTTTACAACACACCTGTGAAATCTAATCAATCTGCCAACAGAGGATCACTTTTCACACACTTCATGAGGTCAGCTCTATACCTCAAAGGTATGCCACAATAGTGTTAAAGAGGCCACAAGGTCTGTGTGTGTTGCGTTTGTAAACTGAAAGCCTGCTGCCATTCTTGAAATACACAGCTGAGCATAGCCTAGACCAATCTGGAAGATACTTTAACGCTTAAAGAGTTTGAAAAAAACCTTTGCACTTCGTCTGTTTTGTCCTACTCCAAATAGACTTTAAAGACTCTCCACTTCTTTGAATTCTTCAGGGATTTTTAACACAAGACGTGTTTTCAATCCACTTTCCGATTTCTCCATCTCTGCAGACCCTCTGCTTGGTAATCCTTCAACCCTCAGCTACCCATCATGCTCTTCGCACACTCTCCTGCACGTGCAGGGACACAGACAAAAACGAGGGAATCGCCATACCCGCAGCATTATCCAGGTTTTCACACAACTCTGCCAGAAGATCCAACGCTTCCTCTCTGTTTGCCCGGTCTGAATGGGCGTCCTCCAAACTCTCCTGGCTTCCCGTTCCAGGCGTTGTTGCCTCCAACACCCGCAAACACTCCTTCATCTGTTCTATCTCGTCCACTTGGCCCCGAAACGCCTCCACCATCGCCTCCTGCAGCCACTGCCTCCGCTGGGGAATCAACCAATGGCGGGGGGAAGGGGGAGGGAGAAACATAGATCAGAAAACCCTCACACACAAGACCCTCCTCTTCCCGCCAAGAGCCCATACTCCTTTCAGAAATACCCATGTGTCTGGCCATCCCCTGTCATTTTTGACCAAAGTCTTGACCTAAAGGACCCAGAAGTCCTGCTCCCCAGAATCTTCCACCCTAGCACCAGCCTGTGAAAAGAAGCGAAGTTTGATCGATCTTCAGGTTCCACAGCCGCTCCGAATTTAGGTACGTTTGCTGGCATTTGTTACAGGCTTCATTCCTGTACCGACAACAGCAGTTTGCCATGCAGACATCAGCTGGTAAGAGCAAGATTAGAGTCCAGTAGCACTTTAGAGACCAACAAGATTTTCAAAGGTAGAAGTTTTCAAGAGTCATTGCTCCCTTGTTGTTGGTATCTAAGGCGCTACTGGACTTGAATCACGCTCTTCTATTGCAGCCCCCAGGGCCGGCTCACCCACTAGGCGAACTAGGCATTTACCTAGAGCGCCGGGCCCTGGACGGGGCGCCAAGCTGTGCCTCCCCCCCTCCTCCCCCCCTTTGGTGGCGGCGGGAGGGAGGAGGCGGTGGTGGCAGCAGCAAAAGGGTGGCTGGCTCCAGAGGGCTCCAGGTCTCCAGGCCCCACCGGGAGGTTGGCATCTGCGCCATAAGGCAGCCTCGCCTAGGGTGCAGAAACACCTCGAGCCGGCCCTGGCAGCCCCATATGCCCACCCACCTGAAATTAGCTGGTAAGAATGCTTATCCAAAGGCACGAGATTGTAAGTAATGGTAACACAGGAAGTACACGGGGGGGCACCGCTGAACATGTCTCTATTTGCACTTGACTGTTTTGTATCGCCATCGATATTAATGCTTTTAAATGATGTATTTGTAATTTTATAAGATGTATATTGTTTTATTAGTTTTATGGGAGCCGCCCTGAGCCCCCCTCGGTGGGGAGGGCAGGGTAATACTCAAAGCAATAAATAAACAAACACAAGTGTCGTGTTTGCTTGTTTTTTAAAAAA
The DNA here is from genome assembly GCF_001447785.1 of Gekko japonicus. NCBI lineage: Eukaryota > Metazoa > Chordata > Lepidosauria > Squamata > Gekkonidae > Gekko > Gekko japonicus. The sequence continues at coordinate 148,843 of NW_015172058.1, read as the reverse complement.
ATGTACATTAAGGCCCTGGGAATCTTTGCCTGCTGATTTCTACATATACACCTGTTCAAGGCACAGGAGAAATCTAAACTGTTGCTTTTCTCCCCCCCTTAACCATTTAGCAATCCCAACGGATTTGTGCACCCTTTGGGAACACAAGGGAACACAGATCTTTGCTGTGTTATTTTTATTTTATTTATTTAGACTTATACTGGCTCAGGGCGGCTTACAACAGAATAAAACACACAGACAAATTTAAATCATCCTAAAAACAGATAAAACATTTCAACATTCTAAACATTTTAAAGTGCTTTATGCGCACTAAAGCTTATGTGCTTTATGTGCACTAAAGCTTATGAAGCTTTGACGGATCAAGAAGCACTATTTATATTTACATGCACACACACCTCACATCAGGCCCATCGCTACAGTGGGGCATTTGGGACCCCGCCCCCTTAATTAAAAGCCCTGCCCCACAAACAGCCTTGAAGGGAAGGGCTAGAAACAGGCTAGGAGCCTTCCCCTTTAAAGATAGACATTCAGATTAATTTAATTAACTGTAATTGCACCCGTAAAAATTTAAATGCTCCCAAACAAAAAAAAAATCCTGGCTACGGGCCCGCCTCACATGGCTAAAAATCTGGCGAACCTTCAATAGGAATGGTAACAATCCCAGATGGATTTTGTGAATGAGACACACACCAGCAAACGTATAGTGCCCAAAAATGCAGTACTTATTGCTTGCTTAGATAGCTCTGAAGAACAGAAGAAACATATTTATTCTCAAAGAGCTGCAACAGTCTATCTGGGATTGCCAGCATTCCTGTGTGACAGCCACCATTCACGGTGATGTTGGTCTGGTCTATGCGTTCAGCAGAATGAGGCATGAGGTGCCTGCAGGCTTACCAAGTACTTACCTTGAATCGGCAGGGGACACATACGTCTTGTCAGGATAATTCCCGCACGGAAAACAAACACACCACATCATGCCATCGCCCAGACATGATGTCAGCACGCTGGGCACGTAGCTGGGCGACACTCTGGCAATGGAGCTGGAAACTCGATGGTACCATCGAGTTTCCAGCTCCATTGCCAGAGCATCGCCCAGCTACGTGCCCAGTGTGCTGGCATCACATCTGGGCGATGGCATGGTGCGGCGGGGATGTGTTCCACCGAGGGATGTTCCGGCCGGGAACCATGTGTCCCCCGCCGATTCGAAGGTAGGTACTTGGTAACCCTAGGTGCCTGAGCCAACAGTACAATTCCAGACCGCAGGCAGGAGAGAGGCCATGCCTGAATACTCCTGCAATTAAAACAAAAACTAACACAGTGGGGAGAACAGTTTTAGAGCAGGCTGCACCCTGTGGGACTTGCTTTCCATTTGCAGGGAACTTTGTAAACACAGGAAAGCATTAAAAAAAAAAGCCGAGGACTTTTTTGCAGACTGGAAAGATTTCAAGGAATACTTGGAAAAAAACTGGGATGTAAGGGACGGTTTATTTAGCTTTGACAATTATTGAAGGCAATAGATAATAAAAATAGAGTAGGATGTATTACTCAAATAGAGAAAGATAAGTTACCTATAGATATGTGTAATCAATTAGAGAAAGTGTGGAGGAAGAAGACCTAAGAATTGAACAGGAGGTTGGAGCACTGTGGGAAGCCGCACGGGGGGATGGGGGGGGGGGGGGTGGAGGGTATGATGGATTAGGGTTAAAGTTGTGATATATATTTGACTATGTTTTTAATATCCTAATAAAAATGGTGTTTTGTTTTTTTTAAAGGAAAGCATTAAAAAGAAATGCAGCTCCATCTCTCGCTACTGGAGAGCTGAAGACACTGGGGATTTAAATTTGGAACATTCTACACGCACTGGATTTGTTCCACAGCCTGTGCCCAAACTTTAGCTTTAACTAACTGGTGCCCCCATGTGCTTGACGACAAGAAAACAGGAGTCTCAGATGCACGTCTTCACATATGTATGCACCCGACCTAGATATAACCGTTTGATCTTGCTTCCTCTCCCTCTGAATGGAGCTGTGTACCTCATTGGACATGGGCTCCAGCGGGGCGGACTCAGCATTCCCTGCCATGACTGCCATCTGCAGCAAGCCCTGAAGGTTTTGGGGAGGCTCACGGGGAGGCTGGTTCCCACCGGCGCCCCCTTCAGCCATGGCTGGGGTCTGCAGTTTCCGTCAGGAGACAACTCACGGCTCTTTCAAGGAAAACAAAGAAAGGGGATGAACAATCACAGAGAACCTCAAAATCTCCCCCAAGTTAACCCATCCACCAGAGAACCAAGGTGCTCTGGCTCCAGGTTCAAGATTACACACACTGCTACCAAGAGGATCTAAAAGGCTTGCCCTCTAACTTTCTACATTCAAGAGAACCCATAAATTCTGGCTACCTCTCTCCTACTGCCTGCCAACCACCCATGCCTACCAGAGCCCTCTCTGGGCCACTTGGTGTTCAGCGGAGGGCCTTACCAAAGGCTTTGGAGATCTTTTCCCCTGCCACAATCACCTCGAGTGAGCCAGGCAATTTCTTCCCGCCTCTCCTAGGCCCAATATAAAACATAGGTTTGACAACAGCTCCAAGTGGGACCTGGGGATCCCCCAGAATTACAGCTCATCTCCAGACTACAGAGATCAGTTCCCCTGGAGAAAATGGACGCTTTGGAGGATGGGTTCTATGGCACTGGGCCCCACTGAGGTCCCCGTCCTCCCCAGGCTCCACCCCCAAATCTCCAGGTACAGCCTCCCATCCCCTGCCAGTGCGGGGGGGGGGGGCATGGGAACCCTAATAA
>NW_015172058.1:144049-145970 GCF_001447785.1 Gekko japonicus | reverse complement strand
CAGCAGGAGCTCCTTTGCATATTAGGCCACACACCCCTAGTGTAGCCAATCCCCCAAGAGCTTACAGTAGCCCCAGTAAGAAAAGCTCTGTAAGCTCTTGGAGGATTGGCTACACTAGGGATGTGTGGCCTAATATGCAAAGGAGCTCCTGCTGTGAAGTGCTGTTTTGGACCTGGGTCTCCCAGCTCCTGCTCTGCCATCCTAAGAGCCACATCACAACTCCCCACACATGTATGCAAGCATCACCTATGTACAAAGTTGCCAGCTCTGGGTTGGGAAATACCTGGACATTTTGGGGGGGGAGCCTGGGGAAGGTGAGGTTTCAGGAGAAAAGGACCTTATGCCGTGGAGTCCTCCCTCCAAAGTAGCCATTTTCTCCAGGGGAACTGATTTTGGTCGCCTGGAGGTCAATTGTAACGGCAGGAGATCTCCAGGTGCTCCCGGAAGCCCGACCTGGAAACGTGGCTGGTTTTGACAAGCCGCCCGGCTCCTTTAACATCACCTGGCTACGTGACTCTTGCCCGTGGGCTGCCACAGCGCGGCGCTTAAATCAGACCCTCCCTCAGCACCTGGGGCAAAACGGGGTGGGATTGGGAAAGGGACGAGCGGCCCTCAGCTCCTTTTTTAAAAAGCCTGGGTCGAAAGAAAGAGTGCGACAGAAACCCGCGGGTGAAAAAGAGCAGCCCCCGACGATAAGCCTTGCGGGCCCACCCGTGATTAAAGGGGCCGCTTTCAGCCTCATCATGCCCACTCCAAGGACCTGCCCTCGCCCTCCACCGAACAAACTCCCTAGAGCGAGGTTTCCCCCTTTCTCCCACCCCCGGGAGTTTCCGTCTGTGGCTTCTCCCCGCTGCTTCCCCCCCTCGTATTGACAGCTCTCTACCCCACTCACCCCTACAGCGCGCAAAGCTCTTCCCGGCTGGCTGTGGACGCGGCCATCTGCAACCACGTGGGAAGGAAAGGGAGGAGAATGTCTGAAGCGGAGCCGGGCAGGGGACCCCTAATGGCGAGCTCCGGGAAGCGCGTCGCCACAGGAATCGATTCGGATTCTAGAAGCGCGGCTCGAGAACGTTCGCGCGCGGGGTGCGAACGAAGCGTTATTATCCGACAGACCGGTGCTCGGGTGGCCTTCCTCCCGGCGTCTCCGCAAGGCCTGGCCCAGATGCCCCAGGAAGAGGTTGTAGAGGGCGGAGGTGGTGAAAAGAACCGGACCCCGCGCCTGCAGGATGGCATTCCTCGGAGTCCCCCTACGGGACTCCTTCGCCGCAGGTGGAAAACTGGCATAACGCACCTGCTGACAAACCCTTCTCCCTGAAGTGCCTTTTCTTTTTTCTTTTTTTGCAGGACGTTTTTGGATGTGACTCTCCCCATATACAATTCAAATACATCTGGGGGTAGCCAATAGGGTTGCCAAATCTGGTTTGGAAAATACCTGGAGACTTTGGGGGTGGAGCCAGGAGAGGGTGGGGTTTGGGGAGGGGAGGGGCCTCAGCCTGGTACAAGGCCATAGAGTCTCCCCTTCAAAGCAGCCATTTTCTCCAGGGGAGCTGAGCTCTATCAGCTGGAGATCAGTGGTAAAAGCGGGAGATCCCAAGGCCCCACCTGGAGGCTGGCAACCCTAGTAGCCAACTTCAAGTTGGGAAAGTTTGGGGAGTGGAGTGTGGGGAGGATGTCAGAACATAAGAGAAGTCATCATGTTAGATCAGGCCAGTGGCCCATCCAGTCCAATACTCTGTGTCACACGGGGGCCAAAACCCAGGTGCCATCAGGTGGTCCACCAGCGGGGCCAGAACTCCAGAATCCCTCCCACTCCCCACCCCCAGCACCAAGAATACAGAGCATCACTGTCCCAGACATAGCATTCCATCTATAAAAGGTAAACGTTCCCTTGCTCGAAAGCCAGTCGAGTCCTACTCTAGGG
>NW_015172058.1:134218-144014 GCF_001447785.1 Gekko japonicus | reverse complement strand
GGGTGTGTGGCCTTATGACACACTTCCGGTGATGTCAGGGGGTGTGGCATATGCTAATGAGTTATGCTAATGAGTTCCCCTAGCTCTTTTTCTACGAAACGACCCCTGGAAACAACCATTTATATCCAGACTTCAGCATCACCGTTCTGAGGTCAGCACGAGCTCACGTTGGCAGAGATCTTTTCCTGCACGGGGCGATCGTGGGCGAGGGAGATGGGAACGGCCCTCAAGTCACAGGTGACTCACGGCGACGCCCGCAGGGTTTTTCAAGGCAAGAGACAGAGGGGGGGTTGCCATGGCCTGCCTCTGCGTTGTGACCTTGGTCTTCCTTGGTGGTCTCCCATCCAAGTACTAACCGGGGACGACCCTGCTTAGCTTCTGAGTTCTGAGAAGACTGGGATAACCTGAGCCGCACACGTCAGGGCCGAGGTTGGCAGTCGGTGGAAAGCACCATCAAGTTGCAGAAGGAGAAGAAGAGAAGAAGAGATGGGATCTATACCCCCCCCTTCACTACCCGAAGGAGTCTCAGAGCAGCTTACAGGCTCCTTTTCCCTTCCCCTCCCCACAATAGACACCCTGTGAGGTAAAAGAAGAAGAAGAGATTGGATTCATACCCCGCCCTTCACAACCCAAAGGAGTCTCAGAGCGGCTCACAAACTCCTTTCCCTTCCCCTCCCCACAACAGACACCCTGTGAGGTAGAAGAAGAAGAGATTGGATTTATACCCCACCCTTCAATACCCAAAGGTGTCTCAGAGCAGCTTACAGACTCCTTTCCCCTTCCCCTACCCACAACAGACACCCTGCGAGGTAAAAGAAGAAGAAGAGCTCATTAGCGTAACTCATTAGCATAACTTATTTGCATATACCACACCCCCTGACATCACCGGAAGTGTGTCAAGAGGAAACACCCACCGCTCAGGCTCCACTGGACCGTTTTGGATTGCTAGCTATTGGGGGGGGGAGCGTGCAGATCTGTCCTCGCAGAGGAGGGAGAGCTTGTACCTGAATAAAACTCGGTCTTAAAGGCTCCACTGGTCTGTTTTGGACCGGGGGGCTGGGAGGAGCTCTGCAACTTACCTGTCTGCTTCTTGCTCTGACTGAGGGCTGCTGGGAGCAGGGGGTGGGGCTTGTTGCATGTGCCCGCCCCCTGGGCTCTTTACTGCCGGAGCTTCGCTCCTGTGCGCTCCTGCAGGAAATGACCCCTGGTGCCCTGGAATCTATGAGGAGAGACAGCTATCTGCCCAAAGAGAACTATTCCACAGAGCAGTTGGGGTGGTCTGTGTGTGGATCATAGGAAATATGGGCACTAGGGTACTTTCTTTTTTTTTTATAAGTACCCAAGGGTAAACATTTATTGTTTTCTTATATTCCTAAACACAGACATAAACAACTACAATAAACAACATATAACCAAGAGACTAATTACAGTTTGTTACTATAACTAATCCATCGCTTCATTATTCTCTAATATTTGTTAATATTCTCTCATTCCACTATTATAAATTACTACATACTCAAATATTATTTTTGCCATATCAGCCTAATCTTTGACTCCATTCACATTATACCAATCATATAGTCTCTTCCAGGTTTTTTGAAATGTCCATTTCTTCGTGCCTCTCATTTCCATAGTTAATTTGTCTATTTCCGCCGCTTCAAAGAGTTTATTAATATATTCCTGCGGTACTTTCAATGGGGCCCTTTGCTGTCATTTTATTTATTTATTTATTTATTATTTATTATGGGATTTGTATCCCGCCCTACCCATATGGCCCAGGGCGGCATTTTGTTTTAATTTTAATTTTTTTGTTATAATATTTTGTTTTGTTTTAATATTTTTAATTACATGAGTTTGTATGGTCTTATTATATTTTAAGAAGAGTAGGATTTATACCCTGCTCTTCACTTGGAGTCTCAGAGCAGCTTACAATCTCCTTCCCTTCCTCTCCCCACAACAGACACCTGCTGGGAGCAGGGGGTGAGGCTTGTTGCATGTGCCCGCCCCCTGGGCTCTTTACTGCCGGAGCTTCGCTCCTGTGCGCTCCTGCAGGAAATGACCCCTGGTGCCCTGGAATCTATGAGGAGAGGCAGCTATTTGCCCAAAGAGAACTATTCCACAGAGCAGTTGGGGTGGTCTGTGTGTGGATCATAGGAAATATGGGCACTGCGGTACTTTCTTTCTTTCTTTTAGGATCCCAGGTTGCTTAGGAGAATGGCAGGCAGATATATATTTCAAATAAATAAAGCTTAAAGTTTATAGGGAACATTGGGAAATGACTGTTTTTAAGCTAACCCCACATACAAACGTGTGTACATGAAACCCATACTATCATCCGTGGCTTGGCTAACTTTCTTGAGATACCTTTACTGCTCTGCATTAATTTTACTAGCTTGATTGATGTGGAGTAGTTTGGAAGCCGGACAAAGACAGAGACAAATTCAAACTTCCTCTCAACTAAGGAAGTTCACTGGGTGACCCTGAGTCTGCCATTTTCTTTTAGCCTAGTCTACTTTGCAGGGCTGTTGTGTGGGCATAAAAGGGAGAGTTGGGTATACCACTCTGAGTGAAAGCTAGACTGAGGCAGAGCGGCTTCCCCCATCCTCTCCTCTAGCGAACAGCCGTCTTTCTTCTGAGGGCTGGCACCCAATTCTCGGCTTTTCTGTGACAAAGTGATGAGAAGGCGGCAGCAAACCGAAAAACGCACCGAAGCGGTGTCTCTTCGCCCTTCAACACGTTGGCCTAGATTTTCTGGTTTGGGTTTAATTCCGGGCAACTGGGAACGAGCCAGCGAGGAGTGGTGATGGGGCCCGCGACGCTCTCTGCCTTGCGGCCCTGGGAAGTTGACGGGCCGGCGTCGTCTTCCCCGCCCACGTGGCCGCTGAGCTGCGCCTCCCGGTCCCGCCGGCTGCGTCTTTCCCCCTCACTGGCTTTGATCCCAGCAGGCGCCACCTTCTCCTCCACCACCACCACCACCGCGCTGGAGCTTGTATTGCAAGGCGGGCTCCCGGTTGGGGAAGGGCCACGTGGCTGAAGCAAGCGGGAAAGCGCGACTTCAGACGGCTGGACCACGGAGGGAGTTGGAGGTGGAGGAATCACCCATCTGAAGGCGGATTGCCAGGTCCTCCCTAGCCCCTTACCGGGGCGGGTAAGGTTGCCAGCTCTAGGTTGGGAAACTCCTGGAGATTTGGGGATGGAGCCTGGACGGGTGAGGGTGGGACCTCAGCGGGGTAAAGGTAAAGGTTCCCTTGCTGGAAAGCCAGTCGAGTCCGACTCTTGGGTTGCGGTGCTCATCTCCGTTTCAAAGCTGAAGAGCCAGCACTGTCCGAAGACGTTTCCGTGGTCATGTGGCCAGCATGACTAAACACCCAAGGCTGTGACCTTCCCACCGAAGTGGTCCCTATTTATCTACTTGCAATTTCTTGCTTTCGAACTGCTAGGTTGGCAGGAGCTGGAACTAGAGACGGGAGCTCACTCCGTCATGTGGCAACTCGGGTCTCGAACTGCTGAACTACTGACTTTCCACAGCCTGCAGTTCACCCTCCAAAGCTTCCATTTTCTCCAGGGGAGCTGATCTCTCTAGTGTGCAGATGAGTTGTAATTCCAGAAGATCTCCACGCCTCACCTGGAGGCTGGCATCCCTAGCAGCATCAGACCAAAAGGCGATCTAGTCCACCATCCTAGTCGCTTTCAGGAAGCTCACAAGCAGGCAAGGAGGCAGCAGCCCCCTCCCACTGCCCCCCCCGCAACTGTTATTCAGAGGTTACCTGCTCCTGAACCTGGCAGTTCCATTGGACCATTGTAGCTAATAGCCGTTGATAGATGTATCTCCCATGAATCTGCCCGATCGTTTTGTGACCACAAATTACCTACATTATGTACTTTGTTTTGCCTTTTCAGAATCCACCTGTTTTACTACATGTCTCCCAAGATCTTGTGTCACAGCAGAGGGAGAAAACTGGTTTCTCTACACCACACGTTTTTCAGTAAGCCTCTATCATGTCTTTTCCTTTTTTAAAAAAAAAGACCCATCCCTGCTCACAGAAAGGTAGCACATAAGGGAAGAACGTAAGGTTATGTGGCAACGCTTCTCCTTGACCTGTTACCTTTTTAATATTGAGGGAGTGTTCAAAACAGGCACCATACAGAGTATGCATCTCAAAAAGGTGGGACATTCTTGGGACTTTTTAAAATGGAAGAGATGTGCACTTGAGCATTGCAGAGAGTGAGCACACCTCACTCTGATTTTTCTTTTTCAAAAGAATCAGCACAAACATGTTTTCAGGGGGCAGCATTTCAAAACAGCTGACAAGTGGAACTAGTGACACGGGGTGTTGCTGTGACCGGCATTGTCCAATCTTCCCCACTGAAGAGGAAGGCTGCAGTCACACTCTGATCAGGGATCGCTGTTTTTCCGTGAACTCCTGTGATTTCACTACTCAGTGCAGTTGTTGCCCTGCAACAACATCTGTGGCTGGAGAAATGCTGTCTGTCTGGTTTAGCTACAACTTCACACTCCTCCTGTTAAAACCACAGTGTATGAGAAATTCTCTTGGAAAAGCAAAGGATGGATCTTCAAGCGCCTTCCTGAGGTTCCATGAACTTTTACAACATCCCACCTTAGATGCTGTCCCCTAATTACAACAACTTGGGGTTTTTTTGCGTTGGAATTCTGTAATTATTAAATAGATTACTTATTGCTATTTTTTACTTTTTTGTTGGAGGCAGGGAGAAGGAGTTGGGAGCCTACAAACAATCACAGCCTGGAACAGAGGTTCCTCAGCACAAAAGAAAGGTTGAAAATCACTGCTTTTTTGAATGGTACATAAGACTGTTGCTCTCTTGTGGGTGGGTGATATCTCGAAGCATCAGATTTGTCACTTAGGGATTCCCTTGGATTCAAGACTGCAGCCAGAACATCTGATGGTGGTTGTGACCAGGAGAGCATTTTATCCACTTCTGCTGCAAGAATGTAAAGATCTTGCCAATGTAATCTATGTCTTGGTGACATACCATATATTAGACTTCTGCAATGTGCCGCATATGAGTATACCCTTGCATATGGTCCAGAAAGACCAACAAGTGCAAATGCTGCTGTTGGCCTTTCATTGGGGTGAGCAGAAGAGCACATTACGTAGCAGTAAGCATGGTCTGAAGCACATTGCTGCTTCAAAAACTGCACTGAGTGGCTATATGTTTCCATGGTCAACATGAGGTACTGTTGAATCTACAAAGCCCAACTGAATGCCTTAGAGAACATCTATTTCCATGTGAGCCCTCTCGCTCTTTTTGAGATCTGCCAATGAGAACAGAATGTCATCTCAAGTGGATGCAAGATCGGCATGCACCAGGAACAGGGCCTTTTGAGTGGTTGCCTCAGCACTGTGGAATCTAGTTTTATTCCACCAGATGACTGAGATGGGAATTTAATCTTTTAGAGCTGGGCAACACTATGCTGTTAATGATCAATAGGATGTTCTATGATGTTTTAGAATTCATTTTAGGGGGTTTTTTTTAATGGTTTTTAAAAAATTTAACCTAAGAACCACATCAAGAGCCTTTTTTTTTTTTTTGCGAAAAAAGCATCATAAAAATGCTGCAATTTATTTTTTTTTAAGTTCAGACATTCCTAAAACCACTAAAACAACATGAAAATTTTCCCAAATGGGATGATGGGCCAAATGGAGTGAAACACCTACGCCTCTCAAACCAAATGTGAACCAGGCATTCAACATGTTCATGTGGGGGTTTATTTCCCTTTGAATATTTACAATTTCCCCCCCAACAAAATATCCAAAGCAGCTTGCAATAAAAAATAAAATCCTCAATCAAACAATATAGCAAAAGCAACATTACAAAATTAACAAAAAGCAAAGTAGAACAAAAGTAAAGAGCAGGAGATCACATTACCATTTATTTATACCCCTCTTTTCTCCCCAATGGGGATCCAAACAGGTTTATAACATCTTTCTCCCTTCCCCTATTTTATCTTCACAATGACGGACCTGTGAGGTAAGCTAAGCAGAGAAGAGAGAGGGAAAGTGACCCGTCCAAGGTCACCCAGCAAGTTTCCAAGGCGGAGTGGGGATTTGAAGATGAATCTTCCAGATCCTAGTCTGACACACTAACCACTAGACAGTGATGCCTCTCACAACCAATTGGTGTGTGTGGGGGGGAAGAGGCAAAAGCAGTAGAAAAACCAACAGTTAAAAGTATTGGCAAACAAAATGGGATTAAGGCAGGGATACTCAGTGGCTTGGGAGCCACATGTAGCTCTTTGACATGCCACCTTGCAGTTCTTCTGAGCACTGTTCCCCAATACGGCACCTGCCCCATGTTCCAGGAAAAGGCAAGGCCCTTACCCAGTGGGGCTTGTGGTTGACAGGTTGTTCCCAGTCCCACCTTGAAACAGCCGCTGCCAGAACAGGTAAGCTGTGAGTTTCCCTGAGGTGCAGGCGTCGTGCCAGGGAGGGAAATCAAGGTGACTCTCTTGGTTGATGGTAATTGCAAAATGTGGCTCTTTGTGAGCTGAGGAGTGCGTACCTCTGGTTTAAGGGGACATCGGGAAAAGTATGTGGTTGGAGACCATCTAAACTGGGGAAGGTGTTCCACAAATGGGGTTCTGCTCCTGAAAAGGCCTGTGCAGTTCACCATCCATCTAATTTCTGAAGCCATGGGCATCCGGAGAAGCGCTTTGAGGAGGATCTTAAGAACTGGTAGATTCATACTGGAGAAGGCGACCCTTCACATAGCCATCTAGCTTTCATAGGTCAAAATGAGATTCCTCAATTATGCTTGGAAACAGACTGAAAGCCACTGAGATGTCTTAACAACTCCAGTGAGAAGTGCTTAAACCCTATCCACCATTTTCTGATTCTGAACCTGTCAAAGTTTCTGAATAGTTTCAAGGGCAGGCCAGTGCACAATGCATTACAGTAATCTAACTCAGGTTATTTTATTTAAATGTTGCTGGCCGCCTTGAGCCAGTCCTGTGGCTAGTAAAGGTAAAGGTTCCCTTGCTCGAAAGCCGGTCGAATCCGACTCTAGGGTTGCGGTGCTCATCTCCGTTTCAAAGCCGAAGAGCCAGCGCTGTCCGAAGCCGTTTCCGTGGTCATGTGGCCGGCATGACTAAACGCCAAGGCGCACGGAACGCTGTTACCTTCCCACTGAAGTGGTACCTATTTATCTGCTTGCAATTTCTTGCTTTCGAACTGCTAGGTCGGCAGGAGCTGGAACTAGAGATGGGAGCTCACTCTGTCATGCGGCACCCGGGTCTTGAACTGCTGCCTGCCTCGGGATCTTATTCTTATCTAGAACACTGTACCCGCTCCTTCCAGGTGATTTGCAGCGCTCGCCAAGATGGGCTTTGCATCCCTGTTTGTGTACTATAGAAACAAATTCATAATTATGCCTAACCCAGCCTATCTGTCAATGCATCCCCAAACACACTGTGCCTGTTGAATGAAAATGTCAGTTCAGACAGGTACTCGATGACAGAAACTGAGATGCAAAACACAGACAGTTGTGCAAATCTGTTTACAGGTGCATGCTGAGACTCACACATAGCATGCATTCACTGTCCCAGAGACAGAAAAAAGCTCTGTGAGTCCTGTCATTCTTTCCATCTCTTACACACACCATGACAAAACCCCTCTTGATCTCGCTTACCTGTGTCAGCACCATCACACAGGCATGTACATGCAAAATCATTCATATGCTCATATCTCTCCCCAAACCACAGTCTTACTAACAATTGCATTAATACCTTTCCCACAAAACCACAGAGTTGCTTTCTGTCTCTCTCTGTCTCTCTCTCTCTCACACACACACAAACACCTATATCTTGTATGCATAAAATATCCCCTACATAACAAGGCACGCACAATCACACCAATGGAACACCACTTCCCATAAAACCTCTCAGATGCAAAAGCACCCTAGTTTATCCCCTCCCACCCAGCTGCTGCACCCCTCCCTGGCGACCCCTTCCCCACTCCCTTCCCCTCAACCCCGCCCCCGAATCCCCACCCCTTTCCCCTGCCTGGGGAGGAGGCGCTGTCTTTGTTCCGCCAAGGGTTAACCCAGATTGTGTCTGTCACCCAGTTGCCCGGATGCTGATGTAAGGAGAGAGCTCGAGAGATCCCTTCAGATTGCAGTGAGAGGAGGCGAACGACCAGACCGGAGGAGGCTCTCTGCCAGCATCCTGCATCCCCAGCAGTATCAGCATCAACATCAGCATCCTTGGTTGGGGGTGGCTGGACCAGTGGGAGGATGCTGGTACCCGGACTGTAGCATCCTTCATCCCTCTCCCTCCTCCCTTCCCCTCCCTGATGCGTCCCCCTCCCCCTAAACCCATCAGGATGCCGGCCCCGGTATTGTCCCTATAGGGCGATATCGGGGGCCTTGCCTTGCCTCTCCCCACCCCCAAGGCCCCCATCTCTTATTGTTGCTCAGAAGGTGACAGACAAAAGCCATGTCCGGTGGAAAAGAAGCAGGTGGGGTCCACCCCTACCAGCCACAACAGACCCAGCAGCATGCTCAGTACGTGGGGCCCTACCGGCTGGAGAAAACGCTGGGGAAAGGACAGACCGGTGAGTACTTGAGATCCTGCCTCTTTATGAGGATGGGTGGGATGGGCAGGCCCCCCCCCCACACCACGGGGATGGGCACAACGATGGGACAACCTTGGCGGCAGAGAAAAATTTGCTTCCCCTCGGCCTCCTCCTCCTCCGGCATACAGGGATAAAGGAGGGGAGGGGTAATTTGACAGAATGATCGAGGTTAAGTTGGCCCAGACTGATGAATAAAAGATGTGTTTGGAAGTGTTTGTGTCCCATGGCCAAAGGAAGGTGGGAGAAGGAGTTCGGGGAAAAGAGGGTAGGAGGTTTGCCCCTCTGGAAAATAAATTGGTGGGGGAGGACGCTGGATTCCTCCTTCCCCGGAGTTTCTTTTGGAGAGTACCTGGGAGGGAGTCCAAAGTGGGAAGCCAAATAGCAGATCTGAGGAGGCTGTCAGAAGAGTACAAGACTGTGGTTGTTGGGGCAGCTAGATCTCTTGGAAGAATTGTAAATTTGGGGAATGGGGGTTGGGTGGTCAGAGGGACATACCTGTCCAATTGGTGGCCGTTGTAGTTAGGAGAGGGCACTGCATGTTGGTTGTGCTGGAGTTGGTCTGGAGTGCATGTTCAGGAAAGAGTTTATGTTCCATGGTGGCTGACAGAAATGCAGATTTTTGGTTTTTTGGAAAGGGTGTGTTTTGAAAGAGATCCCTAGCAGCAGATGTTGTTTTGGGTTTGTTGTTCGGTTCTCTGGATCCACTGTGTGTGGTAGCGGAGAGGTGTGTACACACACACACACTCGCATACACACACACAAATACTTATTCCTAGATGGAACCTGGGAGGGTGGAGGAAGCAGCCGTGGGTCACTCACCCTTCCCAAACAGGTCAGGTTTGCTGCCCCCACGGAGGTGCCTGTATCTCCCCAGCGATGGACCCGAAGCAGAGAGCATCGGAGATGAAGCCATAGCTTTAAAAAAAAAAAAAATTGCTGCAGTGACCAAGGTTGGTTGGGGAGGAAGGGAAAAAGAGAAATAACTTGATCCAGATCCGTGACACCCAGATCCCTCAACCCATATCCCCTCACAGAAAGACTAATAAAACCCCCTCTCCCTTTCATCTGCCTGTCTGTACCTTGCAGAGACTCTATATTTATGAGGGGCGGCCCAGAGATGGATTTTGCCAGTGGCTCTGTGTGTATTGTGGAGAGGCCTATACAATTCTCTCCCCCCCCCCCCA
>NW_015172058.1:133757-134173 GCF_001447785.1 Gekko japonicus | reverse complement strand
TGAATGAAACATTTTTTTACTCTCTGCAGGGATGCCAATTCGATTGTGTGGTTTAGATTACAGGGGCTCTCCGTAGGTGGGGAGAGAGGCTTGACTAAATGCCCAAGGCCCCCCTTCTTTAGCTTCCTTTCCTCTTTCGGAGACGGTTTGTCGCTGGATGGGAGGGGGAGGGGGTGGGGGGGACCCATCTCTCTCTCTGCAGTGATGCAGGAAAACCCAAACCACAAGGCCTCCCTCTCTCTCTGAATCCCTCAATTTGTGTGTGTGTGAGAGAGAGACTTGGTGTGTTACACTGAATATTGTGGTTTGAAAAGGGACGGATTACTGCAGTGGCGGAGGAGATTGTGACAAGGGGATGCAAGACCAGTGTGTGTCTCAGGGCGGGGGGGGGGGGGGGTGGGGGCGTTTTTTGGGGT
>NW_015172058.1:126860-133475 GCF_001447785.1 Gekko japonicus | reverse complement strand
GAGACAGCTGAAGTGACATGTCCAAGGTCACCTAAGGGACATCAGTGGCAGAGATCCATTAAAAAAAAAAGTGTACACATCTCGACTGCTGCTGGACTTGCATGTTCATTTGTGTTTCACAGCCCTGAAGATGCTGAGTTGGGATTCTCCTGGGGCAGGAAGGGGAAGGAAGTGATGCGTTTTTGCAGACCGAAGAAGCACACAAATGTTTACAAAGCAGTTTGTAAATTAAAAACAAAAATGTTGACTAGGAAAAAAAGGTGAATTGGGTCCATCACAACGTGTGCTGTTCATTGATGCTTCCACTGGACAAGACACACTAAAATTTGGCACCACTACAGTGACCAGGAAGCTCAGATTCTGTGGTTAGAATAATTTTAAGTAGATTGGGGGGGGGGGTACTTTTGTCTGGAAGACTGTATAGCCTGGGGCATAGTATATTGGTTGTGGTTCTGGGAATAATAACAACAACAACAGTAACTATTATTATTAAACACAATTAGTATTCAAAGTGCTTAACAAATATTTTGAAATCCTTACAACAATCCTGTAAGGTAGGACAGCACTGTTATTCCTACAGATGGGAGGTCTGAGGGTAAGTGACTGGCTTCTCAATGCTACCAAGTGAATTTGTGGCAGAGGGGAAATTTGAACCAGGGATTTCCCAGATCACATCTCATTCCTTTAGCCGCTACGTATATGCCTATGATCACCTCAGTCTGACATGTCTGTGTATGATTTTGAGCAGATGGGTCAGTTTTAGAGTTACTACTGTTGTTATTTTTAAACGGATCTTAAAGGCTTAACAAATTATCCAGAGTATTTGGGGGGGAAAAAGAGATAGGAAGGCACCCTGCTCTCTCTCTCTCTCAGCCTACATTTCCCTCCTTTTAAAAGACTGTAATGCTAGGGTGGTTGTGAGATCTTAGCACACTTAGAGGGCCGTAGAAGAGATTAACAATGATATTTAGATTTTTGTGTGTGTGTGTGCGTGTGACCAAATTAAGATTTAATGTCAGGATATGGAGGAGGAGCTGGATGGGGCCTGTGGAATATTGGCTAATAGTAGAGAAGGACTGGCAGTCATTTACAGTGCCGTCTTAAACAGTTATACCCATGTAAGCCTATTAACTTCAGTGGATTATAGCCGTGTGTAAGTCTCCTTGGGGTTGCACTGAGAGTAGGCGTTGGGTGTCCAGAGGTCTCTCAGCCAAATCTGGCCCTTCAGAGATGCAACTTGAGGCAGTTGCCAAACCTGGAAGTGAAAGAAAAGATGGCAAAATAATTTGTTGGTATCAGATTATTTTCAGGAAGTTTGCTGAAGTACCAGGCCTTCATCCCTCACTCCTTTCTCAAAAAGGCCCTTCAAGAAAACACAAGGTTTTATTGTACATACATATCTGACCCAGGAAATGGGGGTACTGGGCTCAGAGTTCCCTCTAAGCTGAGTTAGTGTGAGCGAGCTCACAGTTTTTTAGCCTCCGGCTCACACATTTTTGTCTTAGCTCAGGATGGAGGGGCTCCAGAACAAACTAATTTATGCAATAGCCAAATCTCTTCCTCACCACTTTAATGACAGTAGCTCACAAAGTAGAATTTTCGCTCACAAGACTCCACAGCTTAGAGGGAACATTGACTGGGATTACAGCTGCTCTCCAGGTGACAGAGAATAGTTCCCCTGGAGAAAATGGCTGCTTTGGAAGGTGGGCTGTATGGCATGGTACCCCACTGAAGTCCCTCCCCTCCCCAAACCCCACCCTCCCTCAGCTCCAGCCTCAAAATCTCCAGGTGTTTCCCAACCCAGAGCTGGCAACCCTAGTTCTCCTAGAGAAAATGGCTGCTTTGGAGGGTGGATTCTACCCCACTGAAGTACCTCCAGTCCCCAAGTCCCACCCTCCTCAGGCTCCACCCCCAAATCTCTAGGAATTTCCCAACATGGAGATGGCAACCCTAGGTGCCTTAGCTAAACCTATTTATTTAGTTCCTTCAGCACAGACTCATGGAATATCCTACGAGCAATGCTCCCTCTAAGCTGTGGAGTCCCGTGAGCAAAAATTCTACTTTGTGAGCTCCTGGCGTTAAAGTTGTGAGCAGGTGATTTGGCTGCTGCATAAGTTAGGCCCCGGTCACACGAGAGGTTTTGGGCCGGTAGAGGGACGGAACGGGGACGCAGCAAACGTGCACGATCCCACAGCAACATCTGGGGATCGTGCTGCTTGCGTCCCCGATCCGCCCCTTCCACCCAAAACCCCGCACCAAACCAGAACCACCTTCCTTGGTGGTTCGTCCGAGAAGTGCGCCCCAAGCCCGGCCGTGGGATCGGCGCATCCCCGGCCCCTGGCCGAACTGCGCATGTGTGAGCATGCGCAGTTCGCCAGCCTCCCCTTCTCACCGTAGCTTTCTCCCCGGCATCTGATCGTGCCAGAGAGAAAAGGCGCCACGGCTCAGGGGATCCGTGGGATCCCGCCGCGGCGTCTCAACTTTGGTGCGGCTTTTAGAAGCCGTGCTTTGAGTGAGTTTTCCCCTGCCATGTGGCAGGGGCCTTGGTTTGCTCTGGAGCCATCCTTCCTGAGCTAAGACGAAAATGTGTGAGCCGGAGGCTAAAAAACTGTGAGCTAGCCCACACTAACTCAGCTTAGAGGGAACATTGCCTACAAGTATATCCTAGTCTGTAGCCCAGCTCTGTATTTTCACATGCTGCTTAATTCTTCTGGTAGTGATCCCAGTTGGGAAGGGAAGAATATTTTTGTCTGTCAGATCAATGTACTGGTGCTCTATAATAAAGTTGGCAACTAGTTCTGGACAGTCCTGGATACAGAGCTTTAGGGTGTGGCACGTTTCTAGCATTCTAACAGAGTACTTTTAAAAAAATCATGACCTGAATACATTGGTGGGGCTACTGGGAGACAGCCAGACAAAAATTGTTTTGCAGGCTGGATCCACTGAGCTTCCCTGATCCACTTCACTGCTCTTATCTAAAACAGGATACCAAATAAGCCCCAAGTTTCCAACCAACAATCTCTCTAAACTAACCCACCTGTCCATCCACATCTGTGTTAGTTATTAATGTCCTGAAGGAGATTGGTGGGGGGGGGGGGGGGGCACACACACATCAACTTTTCCAAACTTGCCAGCTGGAGATGATCAGGTGAGTGGCTATTTGTAACATCCTCCTCCAAATAAAACATTATTCGCTTGATGCTTTCCCAACCTTTTGCAAAGAAGAAAGCTACCGTATTCTCTAATATCTAATTCCACTCCTGGATATTAGAGGCAAGCTAGGCAGGATGGTGGAAGACCTGGGGAACGGTCAGTGTTCTATAAAGGGAATGTGTCCATGTAGGGAAAGGCTTCATCCCCAAACCGCATCTCCAAACCAGGGGTCATTTCGTAGAAAAAGAGCTAGGGGAACTCATTAGCATAACTCATTAGCATATGCCACACCCCCTGACATCAGGGGCCCGGCGGTGGACCTGCAAGGCCGGCGGAAGTGCGAGGAAGCCCCGCCAAGGCCCTCCCTGGCCCCAGGCAGACAGGGGTGGGGAGAGGCGGGGAGGAAGCAACTTACCCTCCCTCTTCTCCTGCCTCCTCCTGGCTGAATGAGGGCCGGAAGCGGGGCGGCCGGAAGCAGGGGGCGGGGCTTTGTCATGCGCCCTGCCCCCCGCACCTCACCCGGGGGAACTGCGTTCCCCCACGATCCCCCCCGAAATGACCTCTGCTCCAAACACAGCCTGGCATAGTGATTAGCGTGTCCGATTAAGACCAGAGAGACTTGGGTTCAAATCCCCTCTCAGCCATGAAACTCAGTATAGGTTGTGTGTGTAACGTGCCGTTGAGTCGCAGCCAACTCATGGCAATCCCAGCAAGGGGCTTCCAAGGCAAGTGAGAAGCAGAGGTGGTTTGCCGTTGCCTTCATCTGCAGAGTCTTTCTTGGTGGTCTCCCATCCAAGTGCCATCCCTGCTTAGCTTTCCAATTCTGATGAGATCGGACTATACCGTGCTGCTTTCCCTCCCCAATATAGGGTAGGCACCACCATAATAACCAGTTTCACAGGGTTGTTGTGAGGGTAAAATGGAGGAAGGAAGAAACTGTTTATGGTGCACCAAGTTCCTTTGAGGAAAGGAGGGATAAATATGTAATAATAGATTTTTTTTTGCAGTTGGGCTTCAGGACTGGAAATAACTCTGCTTCGAAGGAAACAGTTTCAGGGTAAAACGCAGAAGTGAGGGAAATGTTCAGTGCTCATCCTTTCTGTTTTTATATGAAAGGCAGCACGGTGTGGTGGCTGGAGCGTTGAACTAGGATCTGGAAGACCCAGGTTCGAATCTTCACTCTGCCATGGACGTTTACTGGGTGATCTTGAGCCAGTCACCCTCTTTGAGCCTAACCTACTTCACAGGTTTGCCGTTGAGATTATAAAATGAAGGAGGGAGGGAGGATGATATTGTAAGCTCTTTTCAGTCCCCTTTGGGAAGAAAAGTGGAGTAAGGTAAAGGTAAAGGTTCCCTTGCTCAAAAGCCAGTCGAATCCGACTCTAGGGTTGCGGTGCTCATCTCCGTTTCCAAGCCGAAGAGCCAGCACTGTCCGAAGACGTTTCCGTGGTCATGTGGCCGGCATGACTGAACACCAAGGCGCACGGAACGCTGTTACCTTCCCACCGAAGTGGTACCTATTTATCTAGTTGCAATTTCTTGCTTTCGAACTGCTAGGTTGGCAGGAGCTGGAACTAGAGACGGGAGTACTTGTATACATATCTAAAGAAATATATAGGGAATCAGGATGTTGTACATTCACATATGTAGCTAATCCCTCTATCATGATCTTCTTTCTAATGTTTAAGGTATTCTCATCTGTAGTTTTAAATAATTGAAAATCCTCACTGCATCTTCCCCAGCGGGGTTTTCTCTGGGCCAAGTGCACCAGAAACTTTCTGGCCTAGCTGTTCAAACGTAGTCCAATATTTTCTGGGGGGGGGGTGTCAAAAGGGGCTCCCATTTTGCGGACTCCCAGGAACTGTAAATACAGGGACTTGGTAGGCCTGAGTACATTGATGGCCGGGGGCTGGGGGGGGGGTGCATTCAACTAAGTGGGCCATAAATTGTACAAACCTTCTTCCGCTGACCAGAATTGCTTTCTTCAGCCTTTCTATGTTTTATTTGTCTAGTCTTTTGACTGAGAGCATCAGATTAGTATGGCAGCAGGTCCAGTTAGTGTGTGTACCTCCCCCTTTTTTCACCACAGCTAAAATATATATGGGCATGTATTCCCCCACACACACACACACTGTTTGTGTTCCTACAATGTGTAGCTGAGTAACAATGTCAGATGCTGTAGTGCTCCCTTGGGAATTGATATCCCCTGCCCCCCAAAAAGTTTTTATGGGACTTTCACAGGGGCATACTCAGATTTCCACCACCCCACACACACAAAACCCCGATTTCCTAACTACCAGAAAGGGTAAAGGAGAAATGGTGTCCAGTCAGAGGATTGGTCTAGCCCTCCTGACAATTTCCCTCATTCCCCAAAAGGTAGGGTTGCCAGCTCTAGGTTGGGAAACACCTGGAGACTTTGGGAGTGGAGTCTGTGGAGGGTGGGGGGAGGTGAGGGACCTCAGCATGGCACAGTGCCATAGAGTACACCCTCCAAAGGAGCCATTATCTCCAGGGGGACACAGCTGGATCATCTGGAGATCAGTTGTAATAGTGGGAGATGTCCAGGTGCTACCTGGAGCTTGGCAACCCTACCAAAAGGTATTGCAGGGAATTTTCCCTTCAGACATTACAAAGCCCCAAGTTATCATGTGTGCATATCTTGATATACGTCAGGAAAGATATGGCCCAAGACTGGCCTCAGGGGAGGTTTTTGAATGGCCATGAGCTGGAGTCTTTCCCTCTATATTTGGTTTTTCAAGCGTCTGTTTCTAGAAGAGGGTTGCCAGCCTCTGGGTGGGGCCTGAAGGTGTCCTAGAATTACAACTGATCTCCAGATTGCACGAATCCGATCCTTTGGAGGGTGGACTCCATGGCCTTATACCTCCCCTCCCTAGACAGCGCCCTCCTCGGGCTTTACTCCCGAATCTCTAAGAATTTCCCCGACAGGGATTTAGCAACCCTAAGAACGATGCATAGAAAGTTTTGAAGCGAACCAGAACTGTAACATTTCTGTTCCCCCATCCCATCTTCCCGTCTTAGCCTTAGGGCTAGACTAGGGCTTCTTGTGGCCTCACCCCGAAGGTCGGAGGCCGCCTGAACCAGCTGACCTGAAGCAATGAAAAGTTCCTGATACTGATACTTAGTTTAGCCAGTCTGAAAGTCTCTTACGGCCTGGGGAAAAGTTGAATCCCTTTAATGGGCAGAAACGGGAAGCTGAAGCTTTTCACAGGGTGGAGGTAAGTAACACTACCTGATACTGATACTTAGTTTAGCCAGTCTGGAAGTCTCTTACGGCCTGGGGAAAAGTTGTATCCCTTTAATGGGCAGAAACGGGGAAGCTGAAGCTCTTCACAGGGTGGAGGTAACTAACACTACCTGGCAGGGGTCATTTCGTAGAAAAAGAGGTGCAGGACCTCATTAGCATAACTCATTAGCATATCTCATTTGCATATGCCGCACCCC
>NW_015172058.1:112090-126769 GCF_001447785.1 Gekko japonicus | reverse complement strand
CGGGGGGCGGGGGGTGGGGCTCTGCAACTTACCTGGCTGCTTCTTGCTCTGACTGAGGGCTGCTGGGAGCAGGGGGCGGGGCTTGTTGCATGTGCCCGCCCCTTGGGCTCTTTACTGCCGGAGCTCCACTCCTGTGCGCTCCCGCAGGAAATGACCCCTGCTTCCTGGTAAATAAGATCCTTTTAAGTCTCTAAAGGTACAAGGTGCCTGGATATCCCAGGCTGGCCTGATCTCATCAGATCTCAGAAACTAAGCAGGGTCGCCCGTTGTTAGTAGTTGGATGGGAAACCTCCAAGAAATTCCAGGGTCATGACATGGAGGCAGGCAATTGGCAAACCACCTCTGAATGTCGCCTTGAAAACCCTACAGGGACACCCTAAGTGAGCTGTGACTTGACAGCAAAAAAAAAGGAGGGGAGAGACAAGATTTTTTTTCTCTCCAGGCAGTTGGTGGCAACCCTACTACATATACAGAATGGATTGTTTGCATATAGGACAGGCCTGAAGGCAGGAAGGACCTAGAAGGAGTTGCAGGGACTGGATTCCAGAAGGGTGAGGGTGTCAGCCAAGGCAGATCCCTTGGCAATGCTGCCTGTCCCTCTGAGGCACTTGAGACTAGGGAGGGGATATTTCTGCAATACTATAAGAGCCTAGGAGCTGCGGTGGCTCAAGTGGTTAAGACGCTGAACTGCAGGCTGTGGAAGGTCGGTAGTTCAGCAGTTCGAGACCCGAGTTGCCGCATGCCGGAGTGAGCTCCCGTCTCTAGTCCCAGCTCCTGCCAACCTAGCAGTTCGAAAGCAAGAAAATTGCAAGTAGATAAATAGGTACCACTTCGGTGGGAAGGTAACAGCGTTCCGTGCGCCTTGGCGTTTAGTCATGCCGGCCACATGACCACGGAAACATCTTCGGACAGCGCTGGCTCTTCGGCTTGGAAACGGAGCACCGCAACCCTAGAGTCGGACTCGACTGGCTTTCGAGTAAGGGAACCTTTACCTTTACCTATAAGAGCCTAGCTGATGTCTTAACTCAGAAGCAATGTGTTAGGGGCCAGCCATTGGCTCAGATCCATCTAAGGCTGATACCCTTGTCCCTGGGGTAGAAGTCAAAAGAGGGAAAGTGTGGTCTAATCACATTTCTCCTTCAGCGCAAACATGCTAATCTGCTTGGAGGCTCCCTCAGCCATGCCTCATGTAGACTGAGCAGAAAAACAGCAGGAGATCAGCCGCTCCCCTCCCCCGCCCTGTACATATCCCTATGTGGTTAATTCCCATTGACTTTTGTGGAAAGCGTTTTTTTTTTAAATCTCAGGCAAGTTCTAACAACTCCTATCAAAGTCTCTAGCTGCTGATGTCAGGTTAAGGCCTTTATATCACTTGAGGCAGGAACAAGGGCCATCTAGCAGATACCTCCTATTAGAGCTTAGTCCTGATCTTGTCAGATCTCGGAAGCTAAGCGGGATCAGGCCTGGTTTGTACTGGGATGGGAGACCACCAAGGAATCACAGACTCATAGAGTTGGAAGGGACCTCCAGGGTATGAATGACAACCCAGAAAATTGTAAGTGAAAGTTCTGGTATACATAACTCATACAAATCATATGTTTAGCTACGACAATCTATTTGGCACTCTTGATTCTGGAAAGCAGTTTGGTTTTGTTTGCACCTCACTGTGTAAGAAATTACAGGTAGGTCCCAGTCAATATTGTTATGAGAGGTTCCAGTTTCAGATACAAGATTATATTGGGAGTTGTATGTCCGTGGAGTACTGGGTAGGGGGCGGGTGTTGTAATTGACAAGATTTGTTGGAAGTGTTTACCCTTTAGAAGTCTTCCGTGGTGATTCATTCCTTGCAAAGGCAGGAAGTAGGCAGGAAATTTGAATTGATTGGGTATCCATTTATAACTTTCAGAAAGATAAGCAATAGGGATGGTGTGCAATCTCTCTTTTTTTATGGAATAAGGCGCTGACAGTAATTGCAATGAATGCTATATGAGAGACACTTTTAAAAAAGGAAAACAAACCCCCCCCCCCAATAGTTCTTTTCCATTGTGGCTGAACTAGAGTCTTTGAGAATGGAATTTGGATGTCTCTAGTGAACTCATTGAGACAACTTGATTCATAAGCTCTGTGCCTCAGTTCTTCACCTGTAAAATGGGAATAGCAAGGAGCAACCTTCAAATGGTTATTGTGTAGATGAGTGAAAGAGTTCCCTTACTTCAAGGAACCGGATTTATTTTATGTAATTTACACTTTGCCTTTCTCCCCCCTGGGGACCCAAAGTGGTTTATATCAGTTTGATGTAGTGGTTAGGAACGCGGACTCTAATCTGGGAAAACTGGGTTTGATCCCCCACTCTTCCCCATGCAGCTGCTGGTGTGACCTTGGGTCAGTTACAAGTTGTTTCAGAGCTGTTCTCTCAGGAGCAGTTCTCGAAAGAGCTCTCTCAGCCCCACCTACCACACAGGGTGTTTGTTGTGGGGAGGGGGAGGGAAAGGAGATTGTAAGCCACTCTGAGACTCCTTCAGGTAGTGAAGGGCAGGGTGTAAATCCAATCTCCTCTTCTTCTTTCCTCCATTTTATCCTCATGACAACCCTGTAAGGTAGGTTAGGGTGAGAGTGGGTGACTGGCCCAAGGTGACCAAATAAACTTCCATGGCAGAGCAGGGATTGAGACCTGGGTTTTCCTAGATCCTGGTTTGACACACTAACCACTACACCATACTGGCACACTGAGGAGAACTTCCTCACAGACATTTTAAGGAGGAAGCTGAGGTCAATCTTTTACATTAAAATCTTTGCTCCACTATAAAATAGGGTAGGCTGAATGCCACTCAGGGTCAAAATAGACTTGATGGTTGCAGTGGGGGAGGGATATATTTATTCATGTCTGCTCATGTGTAAAAATGGGGGGGGGCTTACATGTAATGTATGAGTGGGGGAACCAAAGTCTACCATTCTTCCTCCTTACCTCACTGCCCTCTACTGCATGCCACATTTTTCCTCCTTTTTGGCTCACTTCTGATATCAGAGAAAGGCATGGAACAAATTATTCCAACAACACAGGGGGGGAGACAGGGCTGAGGTCCTCTCACCTGCATGCCCCACTGTATGTAAAAATAGATTCCCCCACTATACAGATGAACAGACACAGGAATAAATACACAGCTCTCTAAATACCCAGAAATTATAATAGGCCTCGGCCACACGGGCAGGAAAATGCGAGGGGAAGGCATGGCTGTTTGCCCCGGAGCAAACTAACGCGCGACTGCGCGATCAGGCATCGGGTTGAGGTCCCGTCGAGCTCCCGTGGTTAGGGGGGAGGTGCCGATCACACGACGCGGCAAAGAAGTGGAGTGGCGCGGCAAACGGGGTTGTGGTTTTTTTAAAAAAACTGAAATGTGCGCATGCTCCGTTGGTTGCTTGTGCGCATTCATGGAGAATTGGGGGGAAAAAATCCTTTTTGCGAGGGGACATGGGCGGGGGCCGGAACTACCACCGGAAACGCGATCAGACGCCGGCCCTTGCCCCGCAGTTTCCGGAAACTAGTACCTCCGAGGTACTAGTTTTTTACCCCGCATCTTTGGTGGGAAGCCTCGGGTGCGCCATGGGAGCTCTACGCTTCCCAGATGTGGCGGCGAGATCGCGCCCGGAAAATCCGCTTATCTTCCGTCTCTCTAGCGTGCCTAATGCTCCATGTGACCGGGGCCTCTACTATGTTTTTTATCCCACCCTTCTTCCAGGAACTTAGATCAGTACGTGGTTCCCTTCTTTTACTCTTCACATCAACCCTGGGAGGTAGCTTACATAGACAGAAAGAGTGACTGGTCTGGGTCACTCAGTGACCGTTGTAACAACATAAGAAGAGCCCTGCTGGATCAGACCAGTCATCCGGCATCCTGTCTCACACAAAGGCCAGCCAGTTCCTCAGGAGGGCCAACCACCGGGTATGGAGTCTGAGGCCTTCCCCTAATGTGGCCTCCTGGCTCTGGGATTCAGAGGTCTCCTGTCTCTGAATGTGGAAGTTCCCTTTAGGCCCCATGGTTAATAGCCACTTATAGACCTGAACTCTTCTGTCCATTCTGAATCTACAGCCCAGCAGCTTCTTTAAATGTCCCCGAGTTCTACTATTATGGGAGAGGGAGGAAATCTTACTCTACTATTCCATTGTTTTATAAACCTCTTTCATGTCTCCCCTAAGCTGTCTTTTTTTTCCTGGACTGAAGAGTCCTAGGCTTTCCTCAAAGGAGAGGTTCTCTAACCCCCTGATTGTTTTGGTTGCCCTTCTTCATATTTTTTCCCCCAGCTCTGCAATATCCTTCCTGAGATACGGCAACCAGAACTGCAAACAGTATTCCAGATGAGGCTGCACCATGGCCTTAGACAACGGCATTACAATATTGGGTGTTTTATTTTCAGTTCCTTTCCTAATAACCCCAGTATAGAGTTTGCCTGTTTCACTCCTGCAGCACAGTGGGTTGACACTTTCATTGAGCTATCCACCACAACTCCAAGGTTTCTTTCCCTCACATTCTCAGCAAGCTCAGGCCTCATTACCATATCCTCGATTTTTTTTGTACCAAAGAGTACCTTCTAACCACTGTGCCACAGTGGCTCTGCTGCAGCTTTTCCACGGTGCAAGTGCTGTGAAGGAGAAAACCTCACCTGTTGATTTCTGCCTGTTAAGCAGTCTGTTAAGCAAAGGTCTCTTGTCCATAAAGAAGGGGGCATTCCTAACTAAAAGTAGAAGTAAGAAGCGGTGGCCACACTCCTCTCTCTGTATGGTTCAGGGAGCTGGGCTGGATGTAGCCCTCAGATTTTTCCTGGGGTTAGGGTTGCCACCAGTGTTCCCTCTAAGCTGAGTTAGTGTGAGCTAGCTCACAGCTGTTTAGCCTCCGGCTCACACATTTTTGTCTCAGCTCAGGAAGGATGGCTCCAGAGCAAACTCATTTATGCAGTAGCCAGATTGCTCGCTCACAACTTTAAGGCCAGTAGCTCGCAAAGTAGAATTCTTGCTCACAAGACTCCACAGCTTAGAGGGAATTTTGGTTGCCACTACAAGAGATCCAAAATAAGAAGCATATTTCGAGCTGAACTAAACAATACGTTTCTCTGCAAGTCATGACTTGTATCTTCTCTGACTGAGACGTGTGCTGGAGGGGAGGGAGTGGGACCCTGGCGCAGGGGAAGGAGTGGCTTCATCGTTCCCTCCAATGCCATTTACGTGACCTGAAATGGCCCCAGGGCGGTGTCACTTGTCTAGTTGTTGGGGGGGAGGCAGCTGTATGTGCTCTAAACACTATGTGAAATTATAAGGAACTGGCATCTTACACATAACAGGACATCAACAGTATTTTATTATAATATACTGTCCTTATATGAAAGTTGATTTTACAGTTTTGGAGCACCCCTTCTTTTCTAGGAGCATACCTCTTAATTCTAAATAAGGTACCGTTCTTTAAAATAAGGAACAAGTGGCAAGCCGACCCTATGGTGCAGGTGCCTGGTGCAAAGGGTTCAATAACATTATAACAGTCCATTGCCACAATCTGCTCTGTGTGTGTGTGTGTCAAGTGCCATCAAGTTGCTTACAACGTTATGGCGACTCTGTGAATTCATGGCCTCCAAAATGTCCTGTTATTCACAGCTTTGCTCAGGTCCTGCGAACTGAGGGCTGTGGCTTCCTTTATTGTGTCAATACCTCTCATATTGGGTCTTTCACAACCTGCTGGTTCCTCCAAATTCCCAGCTTCCAGGTTTTTTTAAAAGCAAAAAGCAAGTCTCCAGCCCTTTCCATTGCAGAGATATAAGAGGAAAGGTGCAGGCAGTTTGTGTCCTGAAGGGACTGGAACGCAGAAGCTGCAAGGTGGCTGGAGCAGGGCAGGAATTCACTCCACTGACATTGCAAGTGCCTCTGCATTCACAGCGTCAATGCACCCAACAAGGAGAATTGCCACTGTGTGGATGCAGCCACAGTCTACAGAGACACAGGTTATAAACTCATTACTCAATTCATTCAGACTGTTATTATTTAACATAATTGATTAGAAATAATAGTATCGAAGGAGCTGCGGTGGCTCAAGTGGTTAAGACGCTGAACTGCAGGCTGTGGAAGGTCAGTAGTTCAGCAGTTCGAGACCCGAGTGTGCCGCATGATGGAGTGAGCTCCCGTCTCTAGTTCCAGCTCCTGCCAACCTAGCCGTTCGAAAGCAAGAAACTGCAAGTAGATAAATAGGTACCACTTTGGTGGGAAGGTAGCAGCGTTCCCTGCGCCTTGGTGTTTAGTCATGCCGGCCACATGACCACGGAAACGTCTTCGGACAGCGCTGGCTCTTCGGCTTTGAAACGGAGATGAGCACCGCAACCCTCGAGTCGGATTCGACTGGCTTTCGAGCAAGGGAACCTTTACCTTTAATAGTATTGAAAATATTTTCTGTTACTTCTCTGTCCACGCAAACCCTCAAAAGTGGCTTAACGATATCAGCCATATAATAAAAACAGACAAGATTTTTTAAAAGACCTCTTTCCTTCAATGAATGGAAACTTAACACCTGCAGAGAAACAAATCCTAGCAGCAGAGACAACAAAGCAGCAAATATGTATATGACCATGCTGAATTATCACAAATGCTGAACAGCCACTGGAAAACCCCTTTCCCATTGAAACCTCATGAGGACACCGCCAGCATTTTAAAGTGATCTGAAAATGCTAAAAGGGCCCAATCCTGATCAACCCTGCAGGGCTGTTGTTCCGTCCTCACACACACGCCTTTTCAAGTGCTAAAGCAGCCAGGGCAGCCATTTCAGCATGGTATAATAATGCCATAGAATAGAGTCCGCCTTCCAAAGCGGCCTAGGTTAACTGATCTCTCACCTGGAGAGCAGTTGTAATTCCCAGAAATCTCCAGCCACCACCTGGAAGTTGGCAACTCTAATTTGGAGGGAGTTTGGGGAACATTCTAAACCAGTGGTTCTCAACCTTCCTAATGCCGCGACCCTTTAATACCGTTCCCCATGTTGTGGTGACCCCCCAACCATAAAATTATTTTCGTTGCTACTTCATAACTGTAATTTTGCTACTGTTATGAATCGTAATGTAGATATCTGATATGCAGGATGTATTTTCATTGTTGCAAATTGAGCATAATTAAAGCATAGTGAGCCCTATCCTAAGACCATTGAAAGATGGTCTTAGGCGACCCCTGTGAAAGGGTCGTTCGACCCCCAAAGGGGTCGCGACCCACAGGTTGAGAACCCGCTGTTCTAAACTGTGATCCCCTCAGCTGCAGTCTGCTCTGTTAGCACAAGTCTTTGCCACCTCACGGTCCTGGATGTGTGCAGTTGTGTGAAGCGAAAAGCCTAAGGATGTATATCTGGGAAGGAACTCATACTCTTCCCCTGGTTTATCCCTGCCTCCACCTTCCTTTCCTCCCTAATGGCAATTTTTAGACAGAATCACCTCAAGGCAGGGGACTCCTTTTTTGTACTCTGTAAAGAGATGTGCATAATGATAGCGCTGAGGGAGCCAAGTAAGCTGCCCTCCGGAGGACATCCCCTCGACCAAAATGATCCAGTCTTACATCCTGTCATAGGCTTGCCAGCTCC
Source organism: Gekko japonicus (assembly GCF_001447785.1). NCBI lineage: Eukaryota > Metazoa > Chordata > Lepidosauria > Squamata > Gekkonidae > Gekko > Gekko japonicus. The sequence continues at coordinate 119,171 of NW_015172058.1, read as the reverse complement.
GGGTTGGGAAATTCCTGGAGATTTGGGGCTGGAGCCTGAGGTGGCCAAGGTAATGGGCAGGGGTCATTTCGTAGAAAAAGAGGTGCAGGAGCTCATTAGCATAATTCATTTGCATAACTCATTTGCATATGTCACACCCCCTGGTATCACCAGAAGTGTGTCAGGAGGCAACACCCGCTGCTCAGGCTCCACTGGACTGTTTTGGATTGCTAGCTATGGGGGGGGACGCGCAGATCCTTGCGTTCCTCTTGGCCCGGGGCTGCTGGGAGCAGGGGGTGGGGCTTGTTGCATGTGCCCGCCCCCTGGGCTCTTTACTGCCGGAGCTCCGCTCCTGTGCGCTCCCGCAGGAAATGACCCCTGGTAATGGGAAAGGAGAGGTCTCAGTGGGGTATAATGCCATAGATAGGGTTGCCATTGCCAGCTCTGGGTTAGGAAATTATAGGAGATTTAGGGGGCAGAGCTTGGGGAGGGGAAGTACCTCAGCAGCGTGTACCCTCCAAAGCAGCCATTTTCTCCAGGGGAGCTGATTTCTGCCATGTGGAGCTCATCAGTTGAAATTCCAGAAGACCTCTAGGCCCTACCGGGAGGTTGGTTCTCCAAGGGAACTGATCTCTGGAGTTGTAAATCTGGGCACCAGGCCCCACCTGAAGGTTGGCAAACCTATGTCTTGGGTACCCACTGCAGAAGGTCACAGAGTAGGACTTATCATACTCAGTGAACAGATAAGTTCATATGGGAGGAGGTGGTCTTTGCAATAGCTGAATACTTATCAGGCCTGTAGCCACGGGGGCATTTGGGGGGCAATGCCCCCATGGATGAGCGCCGCTCCCACGGACAAAAATTCAAAAAATATTTTTAAAATACAAGATGTGCATGAGGTTTCCGAAATGACCCCAGGCACAGTCAGGGAAGGTTTAGTCTCATTTTTTTTTGTCGGGGCAAAAAAAAAAAAAGGGTTTTAATGCAAGTAAAATAAAATATCCCCCCCCCCACCCTGGATTTCCCCATGCCCCACCAACCAAAATTTTCTGTCTACACCCCTGATCCTTATCTTGACCACTTTGGGACATGCATAGTGAAGAAAACTGCAGCCCTGACTAACCATTTCAAGGTCAAACCCAGAACTTTTTGGCTTACAATCAGCTAAAGGCCAGGAAAAGAGTAAAGTTCTGTCTCCTCCAAAGGCAAACCTACTTTGTAGAGCTGCCACCGGGACTTCCTCCTAATTTGGGAACCAGAGAGCATGCCAAGTCATCTAACAGCACCAGGGGTAATTTCATAGAAAAAGAGGTGCAGGAGCTCATTAGCATAACTCATTAGCATAACTTATTTGCATATGCCACACCCCCTGACATCACCGGAAGTGTGTCAGAAGGCAACACCCACTTCTCAGGCTCCACTGGACTGTTTTGGATTGCTAGCTATTGGGGGGCGGGGAACGTGCAGATCTGTCCTCACAGAGGCGGGAGAGCTTGTACCTGAATAAACCTTCGCCTTAAAGGTGTCACTTGACTGTTTTGGACCGGGGGGCCGGGGGGGGGGGCTCTGCAGCTTACCTGGCTACTTCTTGCTCTGACTGAGGGCTGCTGGGAGTGGGGGGGGGGCTTGTTGCATGTGCCCACCCCCCGGGCTCTTTACTGTCGGAGCTCCGCTCCTGTGCGCTCCTGCAGGAAATGACCCCTGAACAGCACCAGTGAGAGTGCCAGTCTAGGACTGAGGAGGCCTGGGTCAGAGTTTCCCTGGTTGTAACCTTGTGCCAGTCACTCTTTCTCAGCCTAACTGAGGAACTGATTGTGAGAATAAAGTGGTGGAAGTGGTGACTCATGTATGCTTCAATAAATCAAAAGAGCCAATCTGTGTAGTGGTTAGAGTCTTGGGCTAGGACCTAGGAAACCCAGGTTCAGATCCCCACAGTGCCATGCAGGCTTGTTAGGGGACCTTAAGCCAGTCCTTCCCTCTTTCTTTCTGCTAACCTACCTCTAAAGGTTTTTATGGGGCTAAAATTGGAGAATGTGAGAGTGATGCTGTAAGCAACTTTGGGTCCCCCACTGGAAAGAAGAATATAAATATCTAAATAAAAATATCTCATAAAGAAGAGGAGATTGGATTTATACCCCCCCCCCTCACTTGGAGTCTCAAAGCGAGCGGCTTACAATCTCCTTTCCCTTTCCCTCCCCACAACAGACACCCTGCGAGGTAGGTGGGGCTGAGACAGCTCTTTCAAGAACAGCTCTGACAGAACTGTGGCTTGCCCAAGGTCATCCAGCAGCTGCAAGTGGAGGAGTGGGGCATATATAAATGAAAAATACATAATATCATATACACACCTGGATCCTGTTCGCATTCATTTGTAAAGCCCTATTATGTTCAATGGGTCGTTTTGCAGCTAAGTGGGTCGTCGCCTGGCACCTCACCTGTATGCACCTTCCCACAGTCTTTGTAGAGTTTCTATCCCATGTGCATTCAGATTGTTATCATTTGGCAGCCATGAGCTATGTTTTGGAATCAAGTTTCCAAAGAAAAATGGAAAAGGATGAGCTAAGCAAGTATGTTCCAGTGGTTAGACCTCTAATATAGCAAAATAATAGATACCAATTGTTAATCTTATCTGTATTTTTTATATGTTATCATATAGGTACAGGTGGAAGGTGTACTGTTAAGGAGAGAATTTTCAGTTGCATTATCATTACCCTCGTTCACGCAGTCCTGGTTTCTTGCACTGCTTAGTTCTCTAAGCTAAGTGGGTCGTCGCCTGGCACCTCACCTGTATGCACCTTCCCACAGTCTTTGTAGAGTTTCTATCCCATGTGCATTCAGATTGTTATCATTTGGCAGCCATGAGCTATGTTTTGGAATCAAGTTTCCAAAGAAAAATGGAAAAGGATGAGCTAAGCAAGTATGTTCCAGTGGTTAGATACCAGTTCACGACCGCTAATAACCGCAAAATAATAGATATCAATTGTTAATCTTATTTTTTATATGGTACAGGAGGAAGGTGTACTGTTAAGGAGAGAATTTTCAGTTGCATTATCATTACGCCCCATTCACGCAGTCCTGATTTCTTGCACTGCTTAGTTCTCTTTCTTGTATTTATAAAGGTCTGGTGAAGCTGGGAGTGCACTGCATCACAGGACAGAAAGTGGCGATTAAGATTGTGAACCGGGAAAAGCTTTCTGAGTCAGTTCTAATGAAGGTAAGCAAGTATCAGTTGAGGGGGAGGCCTATGGGGAGAGGGGGGTTCCGATCTACAGATCTAATCTCTGGACCCCACCATCATGTCCACTAAATGGCCCACCAGTTTGCCTTGCCAAAGTAAACAGTTCAAACCCCTTAGGAGAGATATCCAGCTGTAGTACATACCCTCATTGGATTAAACACTCCTTTAAATGCATCCCTCAGCCCTGAGGAGAAGCAAAATGCACAGAGACTATGGGGGGGGGGCATACCTTTCCTCTGATACAAACATGGAGAGTATGGATTTATATTATAGAAAAGTTAAGTGAGTGAAATTGAGTAAGTTATGGATATCCTTGCAGAAAGAAAGAAAGAAAGAAAGAAAGAAAGAAAGAAAGAAAGAAAGAAAGAAAGAGCTAGCAGATCCCACTTACTTAGGGTTGCCAACCTCCAGGTGGGGCCTGGAGTTCTCCCAGAATTGCAACTGAACTGCAGATTACAGAGATTAGTTCCCCTGGAGGAAATGGTAGTTTTCGAGAATAGACTCTTGGAGTACATTCCTGTTGAGCTCCCCCCCCCTCCCTAGACCTTGCTCCCAAATCTCCAGGAATTTCCCAGGCAGGAGTTGGCAACCCTATTGCCCCCACACAGGTACCAATTTTTCAGTCTTCAAGTTTGTGCCACCGCCAATGGGGACAAAAATCTCCACAGCTGAATGGTAAGGCAGTCCCGATTGTTATCTAGGGTTGCCCAATCTGGGTTGGGAAAATCCTGAAGTTACTCCGTGTGGGTTTTCAGGCAGGCAGGCTGTGTATATATAAATGCATTCTATATATCCTGATTGGATTGGAAACCCATTCCTGGCAGCTTAAAATCTGCACAAATATCATGCAAATAATTGGCTTCAAGAGGGTAGCTGTGTCGTTCTGCAGTGGAAGAGCAAGATTTTAGTCCCTTTGGACTTTAGAGACCAACCAGATTTCCAGGGCACAAACGTTTGTGAGTCAAAGCTTCCTTTCATCAGATATACCTGATGAAGGGAGCTTTGGTTCTTGAAAGCTTCTATCCTGGAAATCATGTTGGTCTCTAAGGTGCTTGTCGACTTGAATCATTAAGATAATGAAGATCTCATTCCCTTCAGACATAACCCTGGAACAGTTTCTATTTGAGATTCTCCAGCATGCTAAAAACATTGCAAAGAGCTCTTTCCTATCCCCATACATGTTTACATATACTCTCTTTCCCCCATCATAGGTGGAACGGGAAATTGCCATTCTGAAGCTCATCGAACATCCCCATGTCCTCAAACTCCATGACGTCTACGAGAACAAAAAATATTTGTAGGTATTTATTTACAGATATTCTCCCTCAGTCTCCTCACACACTTGTGAGGGGAATAATGTTTTCCCATGAGACAGACACTCCAGAGCTTGGAGTCAAGGAACACTTTCCATGTAAGGAATTCCTGTACATTCTCAGTGGAATCTCCAGTCTGAGGCAAATTTTGCCGCTCTCTCCTAAGTTGCTTTTGCTTAAGATTCTAGACAAGCCATGAGTACTTCTTGAAGGAAGGGTAGGATACAGTAGACCATATTAACTTCCTTTAGACCATAAATATAACATGTAGCTATTCAAACTTGAGGTGGAGCTACAGTGAGCAAACTAAGGGAGACCGAGGCCTTGTTCATACGAGGCGTTTTGGGCCGGGAGGGGGACGGAACGGGGGCGGAGCAAACGGGCGCGATCCCATGGCAACATCTGGGAATCGTTGCCTGCCCGTCCCTGATCCGTCCCTACCGCCGAAAACGCGCACTAAAAAAGAACCACCTCCCTAGGTGGTTGTATCCATTAGAGCGCTGCAAGCCGGGCCGTGGGATCGGCCGGCGCGTCTTTGCGCCGGTGCATCCCGGCCCCCTGCCGTACTGCGCATGCTCGAGCATGCGCAGTTTGGCAGCCTCCCCCTCCCATCCGACTCTTCCTCCCCGACATCTGATCGTGCCGGGGAGCGCCGCACCGTGGCTCAGGGGATCCGTGGGATCCCGCCGCGGCGTTCCAACTTTGGTGCGGCTCACATTAGCCGCAGCTCAGCCGTCCTTTTCCCTGCCGTGTGGCAGGGGCCCAAGTTACCCAACATTAAGGGCAGTGGAATGTCAGGCACAAAGATTTAACCCGTAAGTCACCACCTTCTAGAAAGTTCTGTTGAAGCTCCATGTGGCAAGCTGGTATGGATTGTTGTTGTTGGGCACCCCTGAATGAAATGGGGGGGGGGATGGAAAGATCTGACCCATTAAGCCATAAACTACTAGAAAGTTTTTCTGACAAACCCCCATAATGCAAACGGAGATGGCCAACTTAGGCTGTGGTCACACACACTAAACAATCCACTTTCAGTGCACTTCCCAGCTGGATTTTACTGTGTGAACTGGCAAGATCCAGTTGGTAAGTGGATTGAAAGTTGATTATTTAGTGTGTTTGACTGCAGCCTTAGATCCCAGATGTTGGATGCCATTAAGGGCAGCAGAAACGTCTGAATGATCAGCCATTATCCCCAGGCTCTTTGGCCTAACCCTCACTGGAATGAAGGTGAGACTGCCAATGGAATGTACACAGGAGAAATTTCCAGTGTGTTGATTCTTGGAAAGAAGGTAGGTGGCCATGCGTGTTTTTTCTGCCTCGGGCACGACAGTGTTGTGGGTTGACTTGAGTGGAAATACATGGCCTCCCTCCCACTTCCCTCATGGCTTAGGCCTGAGGTCTCATTTAAGCATGATACCGCTAGGCACGAAAAACTGACCCCTGTGATCTTCTGTGTACCCAGCATCTCACTACAATATGTGTGACTGTGCTGCGTGTGCAACATTAGGAAGCTAGTGCAATGCTCATCAGGGCTATGGATTTCTGGCAGGCTGAAGTTGCACACAAAGCCACTGTGAGGCTAGGTTAAACAAGACACGGGGTGCATGAAAGAGTGCATGGATAAGTTCTTCTTCCCCACCAGCATCTCATTTAAAACAGACCTCTTGTAAGAGCTGCACGGTGGAAGGTTGCGTGGAGCCAGTTGGCATAGCCACTTGGCTCAGCGTTGGGCGGTTTCTTTCTGGGGTCTCTTCCCCAAGCCACATCTGCCGTGCCCCCCTCCCCAAACCCAAACTACTCATTTTCCAGCTCATATGCAAATGAGCAAATCAGTGTTTAAACCACGGCTATTTTGGGGCAGGAACGCACAGGAACGGAGTTCCGGCTGGCTTCAGAGTTGGCCACGCCCACTACAGCCAAAATCTCTGCGTGCGTGGCTACAGAGGGGAGGCCTGGAAAGCGACCCCCCCCCCAGCGACTCTGAGGCGGGCGGGCCAGGGGAGGCCTTGGAAAGATCGGGGAGGCATTTAAATGCCTCTTGCGTCCCTCCCCCAGCCTGTCCGAGGGCTGGCTTGCCCGGGATCCCTGCAGCCGGTGGGTTCCTGGGCAAGCCAAGGGAAGGCATGGGGTGTGGCCTAATATGCTAATGAGCTGTCAGGGTGTGGCCTAATAGGCTAATGAGTTTCCGCTGTTGAGTGTGGCCTATTATGCTAATGAGTTCCTGCTGGGCTTTTTCTACAAAAAAAGCCCTGGTTTAAACTGGCCTTGCTCCTGTCCGTTTAAGCATTTGTCTTACACGGGGGACAGAGTAGCTGGGACTCTGGAGAGTGCGTGATGGGGAAATGTGGTTTCTGCGTGTCGCTCAGCTATTAAAACCAGAGCAGCAGATCAGCCAGCCGGGCCTCCTGATCTCTTCCTGGTTTCTGAGCTCTTTGGGGCAGAGCGGTGGTTTCCCTAGGTGGTTCCCTCTGTGTTACCATTGCAAGAGCAGCAAAGCCTGCGGCCTGTGTAGATATGTCTTCTGTGTGTGTGAGCCGCCCAGCATACCAGG
>NW_015172058.1:107331-111747 GCF_001447785.1 Gekko japonicus | reverse complement strand
CTTTCTCCCCAGTGGGGACCCAAAGCAGCTTACCTCATTCTCCGCCATTTTGTCCTCACAACAGCCCTGAGAAGCAGGTTGGGTGGAGAGACTCTGACTGGCCCAGTGTCACTCTGCAAATCTCCATGGCAGAGCAGGGATTCGAACCAGGGCAACCCAGATCCCAGTCACATACTCTGACCACACTGGCTCTGTCCTCACAACAGGCCTGCGAGGGAGAGCATCACTGGCCCCAAGCTACCTAGTGGGCGCCGTGTAGGATTGCCCGTCTCCAGGTGGTGGCTGGAGATCTCCAGGGATTACAACTAATCTCCAGGTCACTTGGAGAAAATGGCCACTTTGGAAGGTGGACTCAGTCATTATACTCCAGTGAAGTCCCTCCCCTCCTCAAAACCTGCCCTCCTCAGGTGCCACCCCCAAAATCTCCAGGAATTTCCTACCCTGGAGCTGGCAACCATAGCAGCATGGCAGAGGATGGGCTTGAAATAAGGTCCAAATATACCCCAGTGCACCTTTTGGGGGGTATTTATGCTTTTTGTGTGTGTGTGTGTGTGTGTGTATGCCCATGCCTAGAAGTCATGGCGACCTCTGGCAACTCCTACCGGGGCACGGAGGATGTTCAGAGAAGTGGCTTGATAGCCTGCCTCGGGACCGTTGGGGGCGGGGTGTGTGGCCTTATGACACATGTCTGGTGATGTAAGGGGGTGTGGCCTTATGACACACTTCCGGTGATGTCAGGGGGTGTGGCATATGCTAATGAGTTATGCTAATGAGTTCCCCTAGCTCTTTTTCTACGAAATGACCCCTGGACGCTACTAAGAGCAGTGAATAGGATCAAGGAAACGACCTTAAACGACCACCTGCCAGACAGGGGGGTTTTTTTGTGTGTGGAGGCTCCACTGAAATGAACTGGGATCTCACTTTTCCTAGTCTTGTCAATGGGACTTACGTGGGAGAACTTTCTGGTGGGTTGAACTCATGGGAAGGGGCGGCCTGCCATTTGTGCGTTCTTCCTGAAACACTGCACTGTATTTGGCTGGACCTGGCTTGAAACACATCCCACTGCCCCTTATGCCTTAGCTCCCCTATCCAGGTGATGCACATTGGGATAAAGAAATCCCAACTTCTAAGTATAGGCTAGTGGGGTCTGCACTCGCTGAGAATTAGAGGGGAAACGATCTTGGGGTCGTCGTGGATAGCTCAATGAAAGTGAACCCAGTATGCTACAGTAGTGAAAAAAGGCAAACTCCACGTTAGGGATTATTAGGAAAGGGACTGAAAATAAAACTGCCAGTATTATAATGCCCCTGTACAGATCTATGGGAGCTGCGGTGGCTCAAGTGGTTAAGACGCTGAACTGCAGGCTGTGGAAGGTCGGTAGTTCAGCAGCTCAAGACCCGAGTGTGCCGCATGATGGAGTGAACTCCCATCTCTAGTTCCAGCTCCTGCCAACCTAGCAGTTCGAAAGCAAGAAACTGCAAGTAGATAAATAGGTACCACTTCGGTGGGAAGGTAGCAGCGTTCCGTGCGCCTTGGTGTTTAGTCATGCCGGCCACATGACCACGGAAACGTCTTCGGACAGCGCTGACTCTTCGGCTTTGAAACGGAGATGAGCACCGCAACCCTAGAGTCGGATTCGACTGGCTTTTGAGCAAGGGAACCTTTACCTTTACAGATCTATGATGCAGCCTCATTTGGAAGACTGTGTACAGCTCTGGTCACTGTGTCTCAAAAAGGACATTGCAGAGCTGGAGAAAGTACAGAGGGAGAGCACCTTCCGTAAGAGGAAAGGCTGAAGAGTCTGGGACTTCTCCGTTTGGAAAAGAGACGACTAAGGGGGGGACATGATAGAGGTTTATAAAATTATGCAAATACTAGAACTCGAGGGCATCTAATGAAGCTGATGGGCAGTAGATTCAGGACAAAGGATTACATCCCGGGAGGGCGGGATAAAAGTTTAATTAATAAATAAACACTTCTTTACACGGAGAGTGATTGAAATGTGGAATTCGCTGCCAGAGGATGTAGTGATGACGGACACAGGAATAAACAGCTTTAAAGGGGGATTAGATAGATTCATGGAGGATAGATCTGTCATTGGCTATGGACAAAGGAGGCAGGAATAAACAGCTTTAAAGGGGGATTAGATAGATTCATGGAGGATAGATCTATCATTGGCTATGGACAAAGGAGACAGGAATAAACAGCTTTAAAGGGGGATTAGATAGATTCATGGCTGTCAGTGGCTACTAGCCGTGGTGACTGAGGGGAACCTCCACATTCAGAGGCACTAATCCTCTGAATCCCAGAGCCAGGAGGCAACATCAAGGGTGATGTAATGGTTAGAGTCTGGTACAAGGACCTCAGCCTCTATGCCCTGTTGGTGGCCGTCCACAGGAACTGGCTGGCCACTGTGTGAGACAGGATGCTGGACTAGATGGACCACCAGTCTGATCCAGCAGGGCTCTTCTTATTTCCCCCCCCCAAAAAACACCCCTAACCCTGACCTTCACTAGTCCAGCTACAAAACTGTAAATTGTCCAAAAGTCTCTCACTCCCTTACACAATGTTGTCCTTTCTACCTTCCTTCCCCTTATACCTGGACCTACCTCCCTGAACACCTGTGTGATCGCACTTCTCTGGAATTTTGTCTCCCTAGCTCCATCCTTCCCGGCTGCCCTGCTGGGTCACTTTAGACACTCTGCGGCTCATGGAGAGCTACATTCACAATTACTGGCAACCAAAAGAGCCACATGACCATTGCATGCCCCATGTGCCATCTCACCAAATACACACATACAATAATATAAGACAAAGAGCCAGGGTGATGTAATGGTTAGAGTCTGGTACAAGGACCTGGGAGATGCCGATTAAAGTCCCCACTCTGCCATGGAAACTTGCTGGGTGACCTTGGGCCAGTCACGTGCTCTCTGCCTAGCATGCCGCACAGGGTAGTTCTGAGGATAAACTGGAGGTGAACAGAACAATATAAGATGCTTTTGGGTCCCAAGTGGGGAGAAAGATGAAGCACAAGTGAAGTAAATATAATATGTAATATATATAACTTACTCTAACCTTTCAAGATTACCAAAATATCTCTGGGCTCATAGGGCTGTCTCTCCCCACCAGGACTGAACCTTAGCCGGCCTTTGTGTATCTGGAGTGAGGGAAAGGGCTTCCCTCTCTGCCTTCCCTCCACTCTGTCCTCAGCAGGAGACACATCAGGTTGGGCAAGAGAGTGACACAGCCAAGCCGCCTGCTGGAGGACCAGCTGGCTGCGGAGAAAGGGGAGTAAAACCACCACCAACCCACTATGGGCCAGCTTGCTCTTTCCTTGGGTGGCTGCCATGGCGATGGTGGTTTTACTCTCTCTTCTCGCAGGATGCTTCCTCTTCTCCTGACAGCTGCCCAGTCCTTGGATGAGAGCGTGGAGGCTGCAGAGAAGGTGGGAGGAGGTGCTGGAGAGGACGGGCCCCTTCTTTCCACCCCTGGCATGAGGCCTGCAGCTTGAGACGGCTCACAGCTTACCTGTCCCCCAGTCCCCCCAGCCAATGGCTGGTTTATGGAGGAAACCACTTGCCAATGATGAGCGCTACCAAACAAGGCTCTTACCCACTCTCCTGGAACATGGCAAGGTTGCCATACTGGGGGAAGATCCACAAGTGTCACATGTCTCTTCCAAGCCACTGAATGAGCATCACTGCTTTAGACACAGCACTGTTCCTCTATGGAAAGCCTTTCCTGTTTCAAACAGCCCTGCATGGCAGTTGTTGTCAGTTGTGACGATTCTTCATGCGGGTATTCGGCTCCACATGTACAGGTTGTGTGCTTGTGGTGATGCAGGGGCCAATTGTGCATTCCCTTTTCCTCACACACAAACTTATGTAGATATTTCTATCCCCGCCTTTCTTAACATCTTTATCCCCTTGTCACAACCAATGCTCCCTCTAAGCTGGGGAGTCTTGTGAGCAAAAATTCTGCTTTGTGATTTACTGGCATTAAAGTTGTGAGTGAGCCATTTGGCTGCTGCATAGATTAGTCTGCTCCGGAGCCATCCTTCCTCAGCTAAGACAAAAATGTGTGAGCCGGAGGCTAAAAAACTGAGCTAGCTCACACTAACTCAGCTTAGAGGGAACACTGGTCACAACAACAATCCTACAAGGTAGGTTAGGATGAGAGAGGGATTGGTCCAAGGTCACACCCAGTGTGTTTCATGGCAAAGTTGGGGATTCACACCTGGCTCTCTCTTAATGGGTACAAGAATCTTGTCATATTTGAAGCAGCTCTGCATCTTCTGTCTACATGTTTTGGGTTCATGGATGACCGTTGCTGGTGTCTGTATGATGGGTTAGCTTAACATTTGACAATTCAACCACAGCCTGCTCAAGGCAGTTTAAAGACACTGGATGGCTCTTC
>NW_015172058.1:99060-107290 GCF_001447785.1 Gekko japonicus | reverse complement strand
TCCGTATGAGGTTGTTTCTATCGTGACCTGCAAGATTCTCATCACTTCTTCCTACCTTTCTCCTCTTCTTGGTGCCACTGCCTCTGGACTCCTTCTGCGACAGATATCTGGTTTTAGAACATGTCTCGGGAGGGGAACTTTTTGACTACCTGGTGAAGAAGGGACGTCTGACGCCCAAGGAAGCCAGGAAATTTTTTCGGCAAATTGTCTCAGCCTTGGATTTCTGCCACAGCTATTCTATATGGTAAGCTTCCTTTCCCCCCTCCATCCTGGGGTCTTGAACCTGTGCTTCTTTCACCTGTGTATCACTGAAACATCACGGTATTCTATAAAGATACATCACACACCCCGAAGGCCTTATCTTCTCCTGTGCCTTTAACAATTGCTTGATCTGCCCAGGTAAAACTTTCTCTGATATGGTTAATTGTTCTCATCTGCTAATGTCTACAGACCCTGTTAAAGGCACAGAACCCATTACCAGTAAATAGGTGGGCAACCATAATTAGTTTTCAGCTAATTAAAAAAAAATCACGATTTGAGTAAAATTTGTTCCCCTAGAAAGTTACCAGTGCTGGGTGCATTCTACACACTTGCATAAACTGTCATACAGAAAACAAGTTTGGGTTTTTTAAAGTCAAATTTCTAACCCTCATTGTTTTGTAAAGTTCTCCATAGCATTTCCCTCTCTCTGTTTCTTTCTACCATCCCCTTTTGCTGAAAAACCTGCTTCATGGAAGTTGAATTCAGTAAACCAAAGTTGGGCCCCGGTCACACGGAGCATTAGGCACGCTAGAGAGACGGAAGATAGGCGGATTTTCCGGGCATGATCTTACCGCCACATCTGGGAAGCGTAGAGCTCCCATGGCTCACCCGAGGCTTCACTCCAAAGATGCGCTGTAAAAAACTAGTACCTCTGAGGTACTAGTTTCCGGAAACCACAGGGCAAGGGCGGGCGTCAGATCACGTTTCCGGTGTTAGCTCGTGGCATCTGGCGCCCACCCATGTCCCGTCGCGAAAAGTTTTTTTTTTTGTCAAGTCTCCACGGGTGCGCACAAGCACCCAACGGCGCATGCGAACACTTGGGTTAAAAAAAACAACCCAACCCCCGTGGCAGTGCTTCTTTGCCGCGCCGCAGGAGTGAGGTATGATCGGCACCTCCCCCCAATCACGGGGCGTCAGGCGGGACATTTGATCTGGCTGCCGTGTGGTAGTTTGCTCCGGGGCAAACAGCCACGCCTCCCCCCCGCAATATCCGGCCCGTGTGACTGGAGCCTTTGATCACTTTTGTGGGAGCTGGATGCTGGGATTCTTGCAAGGAAAGCTGCTCTAGGCAGACCTTGGTTTGATCCAGCAAAGCATTTCTTGTGTCCTAAAGTAAGAGTGCATATTCAGGATCATTAAACATGGATTAATAATGCTCGAGCTGTTAAGGGATCCCTGGGTGTGCATTGTTGCTTGGTAAGCTGTCTGGGGGACACAGGGGGGTCTTTCTAAAAAACGGAGCAAGGAAGACTGAGGTTGGGTCACCTCTGTTTAGTGATCCAAAGCAAAGGCATGCAAAACATATATCGTTTGTGCTGCCTGATTGCAGAAGGGGAGGGGCCACGGCTCAGTGAAATGCATCTGCTTTGCGTCCGGAAGGTCCCTGGTTCAATCCCCAGCAACCCCAGCAAAAAAGGTCAAATAGTAGCCGATGTGAAAGACCTCAGTCTGAAACCCTGGAGACCTGTTGTCAGTGTGAGTAGATAGTAATGACCTTGATGGACTGACAGTCTGATTCCAGTATAAGGCAGCTTCACTTGTATTCATGTCCTGGTATATTGATCACAGAACTGGGTTTGGTATTTTTGGTGTTTTTTTCTGTGTGCGTGCAAACTTTATTCTTGCCTTGGTCACTATGCCTCACAGACACTAGATAAATTAGAAATCACACACTATTTACAAATAGCAGTAGATCAAATAAATCACTCACGTGGTTCCCCTTGGGAGACGAGTGCAGTCCTTAGCAGATCTGCATCCTTCTATGCTCCTTGGCTTCAATGGATTGGGAAGGGTGTAATTCTATTGACTCTTGTTATCAGACTTATTCTGCTGAAGTGAAGATAGATTCATGGGGTAGTCATGTTGGTCTGAAGCAGCAGGACGTTTGAGTCCAGTGGCAGTGACACCTTTTAAGACCAGCAAAGTTTTATTCAAGGTATAAGCTTTCATGTGCAAGCACACGTCTTCAGAGTTTAGACTGAGTTTAGATTGGAGTGTAACTCTGTGTAGGATTGCACTGTCTGTCAATTTAAGCAGAGCTATTGGTAGCTTACTTACTACTGGCAATGCAGTTGTTGAGGGCTAGGTGTTAATTGTGAACCATGGTTTTCTGCTCTCAAAGGGGCTGTTTTGCAACATGAGTTGTGCTGGAATGCCAGCCATTCTACTGGCGTCAGCATTTGATTGGTTTACTTTCTTGAGGATGAATGACAAATTGGAGTGAGCTAAAGGTCAGATGGCCTAGACGAGAAGCTAGCAGAGCTAGGAATGGACATTCCTCTTGATTTTTAGTGGTAAATAGCAGCCATGGAGCCTCCTGCATGGGTTTAAACCTCCATCCTCTGTACTATGGCCTCCATCCAAAATGAGCCACCTCGCTCTGTGTGACAGTTACTTACCGGTAAAGCAATGAAGGGAGATGCAGTCCTGAACTCCCAACACCTTACTCAGTGCAACCTTTAATTAACAGACTCGAACAACCTTAACAGCTCTTGGATCATCTCTCCCTGATCCGCCGACATGTAAAGTTTAAATGAGACCAGGGACTGTTATTTCCACTTGGAGAGGTTCTCAGTTCTGTTAGCTAACACATTGACCTGTGAATTGACCCAGAATGATCCAACCAGATGTAGTAGATTAAACACCCTGGAATCTTCTTGTATGTACAAAACGTTTTCTCAGGGTAGCAACTCTGGAACAACTGCTTCTGAATCCAGGGTGCCCAAAGGAGCTCACAGCCCATTTCCATAGCCATGAAAACTGAATTTCTTCTTTCAAATTAAGAGCATGTGTTCTGCTCACTCTGATGGATTCTCTGGCTACTGTGCTGGAAGCCAGCTTCTCTCTGTGTGTCTGTATTGGTATTTTTTTTATCTTCATAGCACATTTTAAAAAGCTTTACCTTAGAAAAGATCCAGAAGAGAAAGAACAAGTCCTTCACTGAGATAAGTCTGGATTCACCCAGCCACAGGTTCAAGAGGCAGAGTTGTGAGAAAGGAGCTTTTGTCTTTCTGGCAGAGGTCATTTCGGGGGGGATCGCGGGGGATCGCAGTTCCCCCGGGTGAGGTACGGGGGGCGGGGCACATGACGAAGCCCCGCCCCCCTCTGCCCCCGAACCGTCCTGCTCCCGGCCCAAATTCCCTCGTGTGAACGGGACCTTGGTCTTTCTGGTGTTTATTGCTCTTCCGTTTGGCCCTCCACAGCCACCGAGACTTGAAGCCTGAGAACTTATTGCTGGATGAGAAGAACAACATCCGAATTGCGGATTTCGGCATGGCCTCCCTGCAGGTCGGAGACAGCCTGCTGGAAACAAGTTGTGGGTGAGTCAGTTTCTGCACGGGGCTGGGCTGTAGAGACACCAGGAAAGGGGTGAGTCAGGTGTGTTGATCCGAGGAAGGGGTGATTCACACTAGCAATATTTCCAGCAGTGAATACCATAACTATGAAATGGGGAGAGGAAGGGTGTCTGGAAACCCATAGCGGGCATATATCAGAGATCTGTGGCTAGCCATGAGTCTCCTGTGCATGCCTCTGTGTCCTTTGTAAATTGCATCTTCCTTCAGACATTATGTATTCACGAAAAGAAATGAAGGCACATGCAACAGAATCACCTGCAATTTAAGATGTGAACGACTGTTATGTCAGCAGTGGAGGGGGCCAATTTATGGGAAAGGGGTGAGTCAGGTGTGTGGATCCGAGGAAGGGGTGATTCACACTAGCAATATTTCCAGCAGTGAATACCATAACTATGAAATGGGGAGAGGAAGGGTGTCTGGAAACCCACAGCGGGCATATATCAGAGATCTGTGGCTAGCCATGAGTCTCCCGCGCATGCCTCTGTGTCCTTTGTAAATTGCATCTTCCCTTCAGACATTATGTATTCACTAAAAGAAACGAATACACATGCGGCAGAATCACCTGCAATTTAAGATGTGAGCTACTGTTATGTCAGCAGTGGAGGGGGCCAATTTATGGGGGTGGGGTTGACAGCTTTATACACAGGGGACACCGTAAGACTCCCGTTCATTTGGGAACATAAGACATAGTCTCTTGGCCATGGTTGTCATTGGTCTTCTCCTGTCTCCCACCTGTTCCTAGTCTGTGTCCTTAAACTTACCCAGGGAAGGGAGGGGTCGATATCCACCCAACGTATGTAGATAACTTCTTCCCTGCCATGCTCATTTCCTGAGATCCCCAAATGTCATTTGAGAGAAAGACAGACTAGCTCTGCCACTTGGCTTTTCATCCTGCCAGTTTGGAAACAGCCCTTGACAGATGCTACCTTTTTGCCACGAGCCTTCATAAATCTGATGCTCTCTCCTAGACCTGGATTTGGAGATTGTGTTTACTAGGGTTGCCAAATCTGGGTTGGGCAATACCTGGAGATTTAGGGGTGGAGCCTGGGGAGGGCGGGGTTTGGGGAGGGGAGGGACCTCATTGGTATATAATACCATAGAGCCCGCTCTCTAAAGCACCCATTTTCTCGAGGGGAACCAACCTCTTGTTGACTGGAGAGCAGTTGTAATTCCAGGAGATCTACAGGCCCCACCTGGAGGCTGGTAACCCTGTTTACCAACTCTGTCATGTGTCAGCCACAGAAGGGGCATTTTTGTTCAGGGGTAGTTTATCATGGGGGACAGCAGAATAGACATTGGAAAAATAAACAAATAAAGGGAGTACTTTGCAGTTGCCTAGCAACCTGAAAGAGAGAAAGGCCCATCAAATGGGCATGCCTTGATGACCACCTGGTCCCTCCTCTCTCAGGAACTAATTGGAAATGATGCTAAGTTCCATGGACACAGTCCCATGCATTTTTACTTCAGAAACAGCAGCCACATGGGGCTCTGATTTTCCTTGGAATTACAGCTGGGGGTGGGGGTTTAAAACTCTACTCTCTCTATGTCTGTGTCATAATTTGAAATGTCACTGCGGAGTTATTCTTTACCTCATTGGGGGGAAACCTATAAGTGCATTCATTGTCAGCTCAAGACGACAGCAAAGGAGAAAAGGAAAACTCCTTTCTGAAGGGCCCTGTACAGCTGCAGTTTATTAAGAAAAAAAATACAAGGAATGTTCTATTGTGGACCTTGTAGCATCTTATCTAGTTAAGGCCTCAGTTTCCATCAGTGAATAGAAACTCTTCAGGAGTGGAAGAGAGAACGAGACCTTGATCCACTTATACTTCTTTTGTGGTCTGCCTTGAGAAAGGCAGGGTGTAAATATGACAATAAATCAGACTACTTCTATGGTGGAAAGCCTGCTGGGAAGTTGCAGAGGAAGCAAGCTGAACAGCATGGTTGTTAGGGAACCTTAAAGTGCTTCCTTCCCCCTTTCCTGGAATATCTTAGGGGTGTACATGAAGGCTGAGATTGCACTTCTTCATCTCAAAGGGCGGCAGGCAGGTTGTCTCATGGGGCAGATGGGGCACATGTCCCCTGATCCTTGCAGGCCCAGTGCAAGTGAAATGACCAAGCACCTCAGCGGCAAGGTCAGATTGGGAGCTCCTTCTTACAGGCCGCATTAGCTTGGGGAGGGGACAGCACCTCACAGTCAAAGCTGCATGTCAAGCCCCCCCCCCCCTGATGGCCCCATGAATCAGCTTTCTCCTGCGTTTCATTCTTCCTCTGTCTCTCTGTCTTTCTTTCTTTTTTTCTGCCCCCAATGCTGGGCTGCAGTTCTCCTCACTATGCATGTCCCGAGGTGATCAAGGTAAGGATTCAGCCAACTTCCTTCTCTCTTGACGTATGCCGTTATCCTCTTCCCTTCCCCGTTGCCCAAGGATCAGATCAGTGGGTCCATCAGACCTGGAAATGGGCAATTCCCTGGTAGTCCTGAGTTTGGACTGGGGGCTTTTCAAGCATATGTTGGGTGAATGAGAAGAATGATTTCAGGAGGAACTGTGGGAGGGGATGAACCGGAAGGGACAGTGAGTGGACAGAAGGAAGAAAGATGGAGTGTGTGTGTGCATAGACATGTATATACATATATAATCAGGGCTATTTTTGGGCAGGAACGCACAGGAACGGAGTTCCGGCTGGCCCCCAAGTTGGCCACGCCCAGCAAGGACTCATTAGCATAATAGGCCACACCCAACAGCAGAAACTCATTAGGATTGGCTACATTAGGGGTGTGTGGCCTAACATGCAAAGGAGTTCCTGCTACAAAAGAAGGACCTGGGTTTTGACAACAAACAAGGTAAACAGAATAACAAGCAAAAGGTGGGTGTGGCTGGATGACCACACTTCTGGTAACACGGGGGTGCGGCCTAATGTGCTAATGAGCTGTGCTGTCGGGGGTGCGGCCTATTATGCTAATGAGTTTCTGCTGTTGGGTGTGGCCTATTATGCTAATGAGTTCCTGCTGGGCTTTTTCTACAAAAATAGCACTTGATTAATTGGAACAGATTGGTTTCAATTACTAAAAAAGTTGCCTCTAATTAATTGGTTGAAAGGCTTTTTAAAAAAGAAATAATGCAAATACTTAGAAAAGCTGCAGATGTCAAGTCCCATTAAAAAACACGCAGTCCTTCCTGTATGCAAGAACAGGAAAGGGCTCGTGGCTGAGTGGTAGAACACACTGGCTTGGCCTGCAGGAGGTCCTGGGTCCAGTCCCTGGCATCTCCAGTTCTGAAAAAAAAGACTCGGCAGTAGGCGATGTGAGATCCTGGAGAACTGCTGCCAGCCTGAGTAGACAATACTGACCTTGATGGAAGCCAGCGTGGTGTAGTGGTTACGAGCGACAGACTCTAATCTGCAGAGCTGGGTTCGATTCCTCACTCCTCCACTTGAAGCCAGCCGGGTGAGCTTGGGTCAGTCGTCGCTCTTTCAGAGCTCTCTCAGCCCCAAAATAAGTCTAGCTTGCCACCTAGTGGTGCACAACGCTAAAACGAGCTAGAACATAACGCTGCTAGACAATCTAGACCAGCGATGGCGAACCTTTTAGAGACCGAGTGCCCAAACTGCGACCCAAAACCCACTTATTTATCGCAAAGTGCCAACACGGCAATTTAACCTGAATACTGAGGTTCTTACTTTAGAAAAAACAACTCATACATTAACTTAAGATGATCCAAACAAAGTAAGGAAAGCAATCCCAAATGCTTTCATTTACTTAAAATTATTTGGCAGATAATTCGACACTTTAATGATGGTCTGGGGCTGGCTGGGGCGATGGCACGCGTGCCCACAGAGAGGGCTCTGAGTGCCACCTCTGGCCCCTGTGCCATAGGTTCGCCACCACTGATCTAGACAATCTTAGGATCTCCTGGCTATACCACACCACACACAGTGCCATGCAATAATAATAATTCTTATTACTGGCCTTGACAGTCCAAGGGTCTCATTCTATATAAAGGCAGCTTCGTGTGTTCAACAGAGGGATGCCTCTTCTGAAATGATGTGTGTTGCAACACATATGTGCCTCATCCAAAAACAAAGAAAATAGAGTGTTTTCCTTTTTTTATCCCGCAGAACATTTTTCTTCCTGTCTGATGTAAATTTAGGGAGCAATCCTAAACAGGTCTACTCAGAAGTAACTCCCATTTTACTCAAATGGAGCTTGCTCCCAGGAAAGTGTTCTTGATATCGCATTGTTAATTATTTGATTCCTCGAGTTATAGCTATACAGTCGTGTTAATCAGGTGGCAGCCCTACATTATATATGGGTTTTAAATGGAAGCATTATATGTGGGGGTAGAGAGCTGTTTGTCTCTCTCCTTTTGCTCTCTGTATGTTGAGTCTGTCCTCTAGAACCTAGTGACTCAAACATCCTTGTCCTTTTATTTATTTATTTAAACATTTTTACCCCGCCCTCCCCGCAAGCGGGCTCAGGGCGGCTTACAAGGGGCGACAGCCCATGCATAAAATCCAATAAAACAATAAAATCATAACAACAGTTATACGTAACAACAATAATAAAGTGCTTCAATAACAAGATGGTCCTGAGTGGTTATGATGGCATCTTCAGATCG
>NW_015172058.1:91312-98995 GCF_001447785.1 Gekko japonicus | reverse complement strand
CTAAAAACGCTGCTCTACAGTTCAAGTCTTGAAAGATCTCAACAGAATTTATTGAAGATGATTACAAAAGAAGTTACTACTCACTGCACCCTAGCAGTGAGTATCAAACGCACCGACATTCACAGAGTTCCCTGCTCCCTGGCCCCCGTGGCCTGGAAAGTAAGGTAAAAGGTCTGCAGAAAGCCATCGGATATCCCCCTTTCCCCCCCCCCCCCCCCCCAAGCCCTGGCAAATATCTCTGCTCTTTGTCCATTAGGGAGAGAAGTATGACGGACGGCGCGCTGATATGTGGAGTTGTGGAGTCATCCTCTTTGCCCTGCTGGTGGTAAGATACCCACTCCCCTGCTCCAAAACGGTTGAGCTGTCTACACTCCATGTCACGCACCTGTGACTGTGAGGGTTTAGAGACACAGTGAGGCAGTTATTTGATCCTCTACCCAGCCATCTTTGGATTCCTTTGCAGTCTAGTTTGGACAGCCCAAATTGTCTTTGTTTTTAAGGCACCTCAAATCTGAGGAGAGATTCGAGCCTCCGTGTCAATGCTCAATAATATTCAAGCTACTATGCTGCGCTTCAGACCAAACTAGCGGCATCAGCAGCAACTATGTATGGTAAAACAAAGAGCTAGGGCTGCCACATTTGTTTTGGCCCTGTGGTGCCAAGGTTCCCTGTACTTGAAGCACTCTCCTTTCTAAACAACGGGCATTGAACCGCACCAGTCAAGTAACCAGGGCAGTTCTCAGTCTACAGGGGACCTCAACCCCTCTACATTTTATTACAATACCCTTTTTGGAAGACTGTAGAAGAGCATGGCTTCACCGTTATTCATTACGGGGTACGAACATAAAGAGAACATAAGAGAAGCCAATGTTGGATCAGGCCAATGACCCATCCAGTCCAACATTCTTTCACACAATGGCCAAAAATACCAGGTGCCACCGGTGGGGCCAGGACACTAGAAGCTCTCCCACTGCCCCCCCCCGAACCAAGAATACAGAGAATCACTTGCCCCAGACTGAGAGCCAGAGTCCCTATCTATACCTTGTGGTATATGCTTATCCATATCCATATGCTTATCTAATTCCCCTTTGAAGCCATCCATGCTTGTAGCCGCCACCACTTCCTGTGGCAGTGAATTGCATGTGTTAATCACTCTTTGGGTGAAGAAGTACTTCCTTTTATCTGTTCTAACCCAACTGCTCAGCAATTTCATGTAGTGCCCACGAGTTCTTGTATTGTGAGAAAGGGAGAAAAGTACTTCTTTCTCTACCTGCTCTATCCCATGCATCATCTTATAAACCTCGATCATGTCACCCCCTCAGCCGTCGTTTCTCCAAGCTAAAGAGCCCCAAGCGTTTTAACCTTTCTTCATAGGATCCCTTATGTTCCCTCCAACCACTGAAGAGGAAGATCTGATTTTAATAGCAAAGTGGGTGTGCTGATGAGGAGTACACAGCCCTTCCCCCTCCCCCAAGTTCTCTCCGTGAGGGCTTTTCTTCTCAACTGGGCTCTGATACCAGAAGGTACCTCAGCTGGTGAGAAGGAAATGGGGGGGGGGCATAAGCACTGGGTTCAGTGCCCTTCCCTTAGAATTGCCTACTCCAGCTTGAGGAGTTCCTGGAGATTTAGGGGTAGAACCTGTGGAGGGCTGGGGTGAGGGCGGGGAGATTCCTCAGCAGGGTATAATGCCATAAAGTCCACCCTCCAAAGCTGCCATTTCCTCCAGGGGGACTGATCTCTATTGTCTGGAGACTGGTTGTGGTTCTGGGAGATCTCTAGGCCCTGCCTGGAAGTTCTGGGCCCTACCTGGCCCTACCCTTGTGACTGGAAGTTGGCAACTGTACCTTGATCCAACAGTTTTGCTGTTAAAACTGGATCGCTCAACCCAGGGCCGGCTCCAGCTTATTTTGCGCCCTAGGCGAGGATCCCTTCTGCCCCCCCCCCCCGTGCGCCCACCAATTTTCAAAAATAAATGCATTTTAGGAAGAATGAAAAACACAAATAATCAAGAAACTCCCAGAGTACGGGGCCGGGTGCAGTTTGGTGCCCCTAAGGGCCGTCCCGCTCTTGGCGATCGCCTAGTTCGCCTAGTGAGTGAGCCGGCCCTGGCTCAACCCTTTCTTCATACGCCTGGGCAACTCTGCGTTTCATGGGAATGCTACTCGTGTCAAACGTGTCCGCCTGCCACCTATTAAAATCTAGTTTGACACCTACACTCCTAGATGATGAATTTTAAGACAAATACATAGAAACCTTGAATGTAGCATGTGAATATTTAATTTTACTGCTGAGGGAGTCTCAGGAACCAGGTTTCCTGTCCTTTATAGCAATTTTGTTGCTGGCATTTAAGAATCCAACGTTTCTATATGTCCCTATCAATGCTCCCTCTAAGCTGTGGAGTCCTGTGAGCAAAAATTCTATGTTGTGAGCTACCAGCATTAAAGTTGTGAGCAGGTGATCTGGCTGCTGCATAAATTAGTTTGCTCTGGAGCCATCCTCCCTGAGCGAAGACAAAAATGTGTGAGCCAGAGGCTAAAAAACTGTGAGCTAGCTCACACTCACTCAGCTTAGAGGGAACACTGGTCCCTATGCAGAAATAGCATCCGACAATTTGTTGCTGGTTTCCAAAAAAACCTGAATTTGATGTCTAAGGCATTCCCAATATTTTCAAGCTCTGCTTAATATTATTGCTTTAATTTCAAAAATCAAAGTGTATTCTATTCCTACAAAATTCCAATGCAAAGTTTTAACATTTGAAACGCCATGTCTAGATATTGCAGGCTGATTGGGTTTGCATGTGCTTTTTAAAGGAGGCTGAATTCCCCTGCCTTTTGTCCTGCAGGGGGCGCTACCCTTCGATGACGACAACCTACGGCAGCTGTTGGAAAAGGTGAAGCGAGGGATCTTCCACATGCCCCATTTCATCCCGCCTGATTGTCAAAACCTCCTCCGGGGCATGATCGAGGTGGAGCCTGAGAAGCGTCTTAGCGTGAGTAATCCAGCCACTGCAATAGGGGTGCCAAGTCAATTGTTCTTACTGGCGGGGGAGCCTCGCTGGGCTCCGGGAGCCGTCCGTAGAAGTGCGCGTGAAGCACGCACGCGCCACCAGCATGTCACCAGAAGTGACGTGCGACGTCAATCACATTGAAGGCGTGGCCTCGATCGTCAGAGGGAAAACCATAGAGTTTTCCCTCTGACGATCGGGGCCACACCCCCAACGTGATAGACGTGGTTGCGTCACCTCCAGTGACGCAGCCACGCTGCGCTTCGGGGGGCGGAGTTCCCCTCGGGGCCCGATTCTGTGGCGGCGGAGGAAATCGGGCCTCCGAAGTGGGGGTTTACCCGCCACCCGCCCCCACTTGGCAGCCCTACACTGCAAGCACTGTAGGAAGCTGAGGCAGGGGCGTG
This sequence comes from Gekko japonicus, assembly GCF_001447785.1. Classification (NCBI taxonomy): domain Eukaryota; kingdom Metazoa; phylum Chordata; class Lepidosauria; order Squamata; family Gekkonidae; genus Gekko; species Gekko japonicus. The sequence continues at coordinate 95,587 of NW_015172058.1, read as the reverse complement.
GCCTCTTGGACCACGGCAGGCACAGCTGCTGAGCGCTGGGCCCTAGTGCTTACTTAGTGCCCAACTGGACATGCCACAAGGAGACCCATGCCTTCCCAGTGATTTTAAAGGGCAATTCCAGCCACGGAGGAGCAAAGGCAGGTCAGGGACATGGTGCAGGAGAAGAGGAAAGTTTAAACTGGTCCCTCAGCTGTTTTGTTCATTAAACTCCTCCCCCTATGCTATTTTTATCCCTGGATGTGGCAAAAAGACAGGCACGCACTCTTTTTTCTTTGCCTATCATTTTTGTATCCAAAAGTAATGAAAGCCCCAGGGGTGGATGCAATCAGTGGGGAAAGGATGATAAGCCTTCTAATTTGGTTGTTAGGCAATCCTCTGATGAACATGTAAATAAAGAAACAGATTTCCCTGCAATGTATTTTCCCCATCCTCTTCCCCTTTCCTATGCCAACTTGCATATGGAGATAATTTATAAATAAAGCATGGGTGGCTGGGTTTTTTAAAATTCTGATGGTAGTAGTGATGGGGTGTTGGCTATTGCAGATGAGGCATAGAGAGAAGGCATCTAATGCTGTTCTTTTTTTCTTTCTTTCATGTGACGGCTGTAGCTAGAACAGATTCAGAAGCACCCGTGGTTCTTGTGAGTATCCCCAGATCCTTCTGTTTGATTTGCACTCAGCTCTCTGTTCTCTTCCTTTTTCTGAGCTGAGATCTCTAATATCATCTTGCTTGCCACAGTCACTCAGGATGTGGAATGGAGACCGGGTGGTGCATCTACGAGCTGAGTTCAAAAGATGCACGGAGTACAAAAGTTCCACTGTGAGCTTTCCTTTAGATGACATTTCGAAGTCTCCAGCTTAGCTAACATCTGAGTTTAGTTCTTAGTGCATGAGAGCTAGAAACCTTTAAATGGATAATAGTAGCACTAATAGCAGGGCGTCCCATCTGCAAGGTGTACTGAAGTTAATAGAACTATCGCAAGGTGAATGTTAACAGGGCTTCAGGAGGAGAAATTCCTAGGAGCAGGGGTCATTTCCTGTGGGAGCACACAGGAGCAGAGCTCCAGCAGTAAGGAGCCCAGGGGGCGGGCACATGCAACAAGCCCCACCCCTGCTTCCAGCAGCCCACAGTTGGGCCATGAGGAGCAAGAAGCAGCCAAGATGGTTGCAGAGGGCCCCCCCCCCGGCCCGCCTTCAGATACAAGCTCTCCCTCCTCTGTGAGGGCAGATCTGTGCGTCCCCCCCCCAGTAGTTAGCAATCCAAAACAGTCCAGTGGCGCCTTTAAGACCAACTTTTATTCTGGTACAAGCTTTCCCTCCTCTGTGAGGACAGATCTGTGCGTTCCCCCCCCCAATAGCTAGCAATCCAAAACAGTCCATGGAGCCTGAGTGGTGGGTGTTACCTTCTGACACACGTCCGGTGATGTCAGGGGGTATGGCATATGCAAATAAGTTATGCTAATGAGCTCCTGCACCTCTTTTTCTACGAAATGACCCCTGCCTAGGAGACTATGAAGTTTAAGTCCAATGGCACCTTTAAGACCAACAAAGTTTTATTCAAGGTATGAGTTTTCATGTGCCCATACGCTGAATAAAACTTTGTTGGTCGTAAAGGTGCCACCAGTCTCAAATTTTGTTCTGCTGCTTCAGACCAATACAGCTACCCACTTGGATCTAGCAGACTATGTTTTGTGAGATTTTTCGGTAATGGCTCAGAGGCAACATTCTGCACTGCATGCTGGCAATGGAGATTCCCAGTGCCGTGGGCTATCACGACTCATTGACCCAGCAGCAGTAGTTACTCTCCTTTTAACACATTTTTGCTCCATCTCTCCCAGAGGAGGCAAGAACGAACCGGAGCCAGAGCAGCCAATTCCTCGAAAGGTGGCGATCCGGCGGATCCAGTCGGTCAGCGAGTTGGATCCCGACGTGCTGGAGAGCATGCACTCTCTGGGCTGCTTCCGCGACAAGAACAAACTGAAGCAGGAGCTGCAGACTGAGGGGTGAGAAATTAGGGTGCATGGCTGTATGGGGGTGGGGATGAGAGTCTGCCTTGAAATTTGCACATCACGCACTAGGGGTGCAGTACGCTAACACATTTGTTATCACGGAGAACCTGGGAAATGGGAGAAAGCAAAGGTGGTTCTAAGAGAGAAGTCTCAACACAAAATCAGAGGTCATTTCGCGGGGGATCGCAGTTCCCCTGGGTGAGGTGCAGGGGACGGGGCACATGACGAAGCCCCGCCCCCTGCTTCCGGCCGCCCCGCTTCCGGCCCTCATTCAGCCAGGAGGAGGCAGGAGAAGAGGGAGGGTAAGTTGCTTCCTCCCTGCCTCTCCCCACCCCTGCCTGCCTGGGGCCAGGGAGGGCCTTCGCGGGGCTTCCTTGCACTCCCGCCGGCCTTGCAGGTCCACCGCCGGGCCCCTCATGGGGCTCGGCAGTGGAGCTGCAAGGCCAGCGCCGGCGGCCAGGACCGTTGGGGGCGGGGTGTGTGGCCTTATGACACACTTCCGGTGATGTCAGGGGGTGTGGCCTCATGACACACTTCTGATGATGTCAGGGGGTGTGGCATATGCTAATGAGTTATGCTAATGAGTTCCCCTAGCTCTTTTTCTACGAAACGACCCCTGCACAGAATAATATGTCTCGGGGTACTTTGAGAGACATTTGAAACAGCTGGTGGAGGACAGTGCCGTCAAGTCACAGGAGACTTTCAAGGCAAGAGGCACACAGAGGAGATTTGTCATCACCTGCTTCTGCGTAGCCACCCTGGACTTCCTTGGTGGTCTCCCATCCGTGCTGTCAGGTCACGGCAGACTTCTGGCAACCCCATCAGGTTCTCAAGATGAGAGGAACAGAGATTGTCTACGATTGCCCGCCTCTGTGTAGCAACCCTGGATGTCCTTCTCTTCTCCCAACCTTGCTTAGCTTCCAAAATCTGACAAGATCAGGCTAGGCAGGGTGAAACCTAGTCCTAGTCTGACAGTCTAACTGTTAGACTCTAACAGAACTGAAAGCTGAAGTGGTTACCCTAGCGCAGTGATGGCGAACCTTTTAGAGACCGAGTGCCCAAACTGCGACCCAAGACCCACTTATTTATTGCAAAGTGCCAACACGGCAATTGAACCTGAATACTGAGGTTTTACTTTAGAAAAAACAACTCATACATTAACTTAAGATGATCCAAACAAAGTAAGGAAAGCAATCTCAAATGCTTTCATTTACTTAAAATTATTTGGCAGAGAATTCGACACTTTAATGATGGTCTGGGCCTGGCTGGGGCGATGGTACGCGTGCCCACGGAGAGGGCTCTGAGTGCCACCTCTGGCACCCATGCCGTAGGTTCGCCACCACTGCCCTAGTTTAAAACCCCTGCAGGTTTCTAGTGTTGATGTGCTCTAAAAGGAGGGATCTGATAAAGGAGGAAGCAGGGGGAAGTGTGGATGAGAGGAAGGTGAGAAAGATAGTTACAGATGGGAGGAGGGAAGGAAAGTGTAAAGAGTGCAGCGGGGGGGAAATATCTGTAACTCCCATTCTAAATCCAGAGAGGTCCTCATCGTGAGTCCGCTCCATCAGTTTTCTCCCTTTCTACATCAGGGAAAACCAGGAAAAAATGATTTACTATCTGCTCTTGGACCGCAAGGAGAGATACCCCAGCTGCGAGGATGAAGATCTGCCTCCACGCAATGATGTCGGTGAGATACTAGGGGGTCCTTTCCCAAAACACATTAAGGGGAGGGGAGGGCATTGTTCACTAATATCCAGGCCTCCTGGAAAGGTATCAGGAACATGACTCTGCTGAAGGGCCGAAAGAACCCTCCAGAATGTCCTGGAGCCATGACCCAGGGCTTCTTTGCCGGGTTGCTAGGCAGCTGTGGTGTGCTTCCTTCCTCCATGTCTCATATGGAGACTTCCATCTTGGTGTGAGGGGAAGACAGCAAGACCAAGGAGGTCACTTACCAACACACACCACTTCCCATACATTTCCCGAGCCCCGCTTGCAATCAAAGAGGCACCCGGCGCGCCACACTTCGCCAAGTTATCCTGCCGCTCACACCACACCTAAATCCTTCCTTTCCCCCACTCAGCCCCGCCCCATCAAAACAATGCTGGCGTGCGCGGTGTTTAACCAGGACACTGTAGCGCTTTACTGTCTTCCCTCGAATACTGAGGAATCCCGACTCAATTGGTAGCCCCTCTACATTTCCCGAAAGGTAACCGCAATCTGTCTGTTCTCCCCAATTCGTTTCAGATCCCCCTCGGAAGCGAGTCGACTCA
>NW_015172058.1:73376-91298 GCF_001447785.1 Gekko japonicus | reverse complement strand
ACATGGGAAGCGCCGGCCAGAACGGAAGTCCGTGGAAGTTCTGAGTGTCACGGATGGCGGTTCCCCAGTCCCGGCCCGACGAGCCATAGAGATGGCTCAGCATAGCCAGAGGTGAGCGCCCATAGATATATGTGTTTAGCTGATGCAGTCTGACATTAGGAAGTATTGTGGGTTTTCCAGTAGGCTGGAGGGAGGTAGAAGTTTCAAATATTTTAATGCTTGGTTGCCCTGCGACGTACATTTATTTTGCTGGGTGACCCATATCTATACCATACCTAGGGCTCTTTTTGTAGAAAAAGCACAGCAGGAACTCATTAGCATAATAGGCCACACCCAACAGCAGAAACTCATTAGCATATTGGGCCATACCCCTGACAGCACAGCTCATTAGCACATTAGGCCGCACCCCCCATGTTACCAGAAGTGTGGTTATCCAGCTACAGCCACCTTTTGCTTGTTATTCTGTTTACCTTGTTTGTTGTCAAAACCCAGGACTTTTTTGTAGCAGGAACTCCTTTGCATGTTAGGCCACACACCCCTAATGTAGCCAGTCCTAATGAGTTCCTGCTGTCGGGTGTGGCCTATTATGCTAATGAGTCCCTGCTGGGCGTGGCCAACTTGGGGGCCAGCCGGAACTCCGTTCCTGTGCGTTCCTGCCCAAAAACAGCCCTGGATATAGATAAATCCAAGATTTTGTTTCCCCCCTGTTGACATTTCTGAGAACTGCATTCCTGTTTATCTCATCTTCCCCCCTCACCCCCAATACCTGCCTCTTCTTCCCCACAAACAGGTCTCGATCTGTGAGTGGTGCCTCTACTGGCTTGTCCTCTAGCCCCCTCAGTAGTCCCAGGGTGAGTATGTGGGTTTCAAAAGAGATTGTGGGGAGGGGGAGGTACAATGAACCACTGGGGCAGATGATGCTGGGGAGCGGTTTGGGGTGGCGGTGGGGGGTGGCATTTATGGGGAGGGAATAGGGTGGGCTTTGAGGGGGTGGGAGTCGGGAGACACATCCACAGCCTCGGGATCCTCATTCACATCCCATCTTGCACTGAGTTCAGGTTGCTGGGGGAGGCGGGGTGGTACTGAACGGAGCATTTCACAGTTGCATAAATGACAGGTAGAAATTCACCAGGTGCAGTTCACATGCACACACATGTCCCATTGCTTCGTATTCATGCTAGAGAAAAGGCTGGGCCTGGAGCTTACAAAAGTACTCAGGCTTTGTCAGTGAAACGTACAGGAGGGGGTGGGCAGCATTGCTGAGGAAAAGCTAAGAGGAATGTCTGGCTTGTGGAGGGGCAGGGCTGGAGGGCAGGGACAGAGTCAGAGATTCTGTGGGGACAGGCTCTAGGGAGTAAAAGTCGAGTATCTTGGACAGGGCTTTTTTTGTAGAAAAAGCCCAGCGGGAACTCATTAGCATAATAGGCCACACCCCTGACAGTACCGCTCAGTAGCATATCAGGCCACACCCCATGCCTTCTCTTGGCTTGCCTGGGCAAGCCCCCCTTGAAGGGAAGGGAAGGCACAGGAAGGCATTTAAATGCCTCCCCGATCCTTCCAGGCCCCCCCCCCCGGCCTGCTACCCTCGGAGTCGCTGGGGGGGGGGGTCGCTCTCCAGGCCTTCCCTCTGTAGCAACGCATGCAGAGGTTTTGGCTGTAGTGGGCGTGGCCAACTCTGAAGCCAGCCGGAACTCCGTTCCTGTGCGTTCCTGCCCAAAAATAGCCCTGATCTTGGAGACCAGGGGCAGGCCTGCAGTGAGATCTGGCTGGTTGTAGGCAGGGGAACACTCTATCTTACAACAGCCCCGTAAAGTAGGTCTTCATTCTCACCCCCATATTGTAGATGGGTGGACTGAGGTGGAGAGTAGCTTGTGGATATCTACAGAGGTGAGATTCAAAGGGGGGGGGGCGTTTTCCAATTTGAATTGCTGTCTCTTAGCCACGGTGCTAAACTTTACTGAAGGTCAAAGTCGTAGGTGGCTGCACGACAGGCAGAAATTATTCAGGTGGTGCAGCTTTCTCTACTAAGACCATGTCAGGAAAGGCTGCACCCCTGAAAGGACGGCACTCTCCTAGAAGGCACTTGTGGCCATCACTCTATCCACTGGCAGTGAATCCCACAGTTTTAATTACTCACTACGTAAAGGAATATTTCCTTTTGTCCACCTTGAATCTACTGCCTGTAAACTTCGTTGGGTGCCCCTGAGTTCTAGTCCCAGGAGAGAAGGGGGGGGGGGAAACTTTTTCTGTCCCATATATAATTTCAATTTAGCCGGCACAGCTTCAGCGACTGAATTACTGCCTGCCACAAAGTCGTTAAAAGATACATAGGGTGAGCGAGGGAGCAAAAACCCTTAGAGAAAGCAGCCTCTCTTCTGACCGCCGTCTGGCTGGTTTTGGTTAGTTTTGCTAAGAGAGGTGGATTCCGAAAGAACGGGCTCAGGCTTTGGGCCCGAGAGTAGCCTTCCTGTAAGAAAGGACAGCCAGTGGCGTGTGTGTTTATGGCAGGAGCTGGCTGACGCAGGGAGGGAAGAGCCAGACTGGCTTGTTTTTACAGAGCAGATCCAGGCTGTGTCCAGGGGGTGTTAGGTTTGCTGCAGCGCCGCCCCTGTGGAGCAGGGCCAAGAGCCTTTGGGCCCAGTGAGACTCAAGGTAGCCGTGCCCAATGCCTGAAGTATTCCTGTCTTGTCATCTTCGCATGGAAAGTGGAGGGTGAGTGGGTGGGGGGGGTAATCCTTTTTTTAAAAAAAATCAAAAATAGAGCATGCGGGTAAGGGGAGCGGGGCGCTGCCATCTCCCTTGCCTGACCTCGCTGTGCTCCGTTGTTTGAAGCGTTTTTCTCCACGCCTGACTCCGATACCGGAAGTGAGCCGCGCTGGAAGAAAAATGCTTCAAGCAACAGAGTACAGTGAGGTAAGGCCGGGGGAGGGGGCAGGACTTTCCCTCCCCTCACCCGTGCGCTCTGTTTTTGGTCTGTTTAAAAAATGCCCCTCCCCCACGCTGTCCGCTTTGCATGCCGAGAGGCGGGGGGGTGGATCTCTCCATGTAGCGCCTCCCATAAGGTCAGGTGGGCCCCTCACTGAGGCGCATGGGACAGGCTGACCCCGTTAGAGTGGAGAGGGTCATCACAGAGGAGACCTGAGTTAGGGTCCGTGGAGCGAGACTCGCTTTGGGAGCAGAGTGTGGGGATGCCACCTGCCATTACTCACCCCCATCTCACGGCTCTCCCCTTCCTCACCTCTCTCCCCCCCACTTCTCCCCACACCCAGAGCCCCATCTTCAGCTTTTCCCTCCCATCGCCTCCCCCTGCCCCTGCGAAGACCCAGACGCTCCCAGCCAAGGGCAGCCCGGCAGGGGATCGGGCCCTGCAGAGCCGATGCTCCGCCCCTTTCCCCCTGCCCCCCAGCTCTCCGCCTCCTCACCCACCCTCCTCTCCCCGTTGCTTTTTCCCTTCTACTAAACCCCCACCCAAATCTGTGCTGCAGGTCACCCCCCACCCCTCCCCTCGGGGAAGCCCCCTCCCCACTCCGCTCGGCACCCCCGTACACACGCCCAAAGAGAGCCCCACCGGCACTCCTGGTGGGACGCCGCCGAGCAGCCCCGGTGTGGCCGGCGTGGCATGGAAAACCCGCCTGAACTCCATCAAGAACAGCTTCCTTGGCTCCCCGCGCTTCCACCGCCGGAAACTGCAAGGTGAGTGCATGATGTTGCCCTCTGCTGGGGAGGCGGTTGGGTGGAAATTGCCCAGGAATGGATTATGCTGGTCGACTCAGTAGTATTGCCAGTTGGGTTAAGCGAGCATCTCAACAGCTCTTATTGGAGGAGATGTTTGAGGGCTGCGAATTATGCCTGAAATGGGGTATACAGGGAGAGAGCTACTGCCATGGAATTGTGTCACTGACTGAGCATGATCAAGGATGAGATGACGGGAGAGGAGGCAGACACCTTGGTGGTGGTCAGATTATATCGCGCCCCACCATAGCCTGGAAGGAGCCTCAGACTCAGTCATGCTCTTCCGCTTCCTCTTCTTGCCTGTAACAAGCTAATTAGTCCCTTCCTAGCGGGAAACGACACGTTGCTCTCAGTTTGGGGTTTTCGGTTTGCAAGTCAAATGCCAACCCAAGTTTGTCAGTTGGGGTGTAACAGCCAACTGTAATTCGCTGCAAAAGAGGAAGCAATGAATGAAGTTGTGGCAGGGGAAACAGTGAGGGGTCGTACGAGTGAACATTCACATCGTGGCGAACCGTTCAGTCTGAACCTGGCATTCTGCAATTCAGGTTGTGTGAAGGAGAACTTTGATGGCAGTGCTATGAAAGAGGTGAAAGGATCTGTTGAGTGAGAGGTGTGGGATGTGTGGACTGATGCTGGTGAATGAGTGTGTGAGTACCTTAGGGAAGAGCCCTGCGTGACACCAGTGGGTGAAGAGTGCAGGGCTTGTAACTGTGTGGAATCCTGGCCAACTGGATGTGCAAGAGGGATGCACACGAGGAGATGTCCCTCTCCGGCAGAGCTCTTTTTGTAGCAGGAACTCCTTTGCATATTAGGCCACACACCCCTAATGTAGCCAATCCTCCAAGAGCTTACAGAGCTCTTCTTACAGGAGCTACTGTAAGCTCTTGGAGGATTGGCTACATTAGGGGTGTGTCGCTTAATATGCAAATGAGTACCTGCTACAGAAAGAGCCCTGCAGGGGGGTGAGTTCATAAGCATCTGGGTAGTGTGCTACTCTCTGCTCATAGGAATGAGTACTGCTTGGGAATAACAGAGCGAGCACCTGGTTGGGGACGGAGTGCTGATGGGATTGTTCAGTCTAAACCCAGCGTCCTCTTCCCCACTGTGACCAGACAGACGCTCTGGGGGAAGAGAACAGCCGGAAGGGCTGCGCTGGGGTGGGGAGGGGTGGAAACAGGCCCAATTCATTCTTGTTGAATATCTTAACGTTTCTTGCTCTACAGTTCCCACACCAGAGGAAATGTCCAGTCTTACTCCAGAGTCGTCCCCTGAGTGAGTATCAGAAGGCAGTGATGGTATGGAGTCTGGGGGAAATTCAGGCCCTTTTCCTTAACCAAACACTTTTCTAGGTGGTAATTGGAGTACATGCTGCATATACTCCATGCTGGACTGTGGAGTCTAAACATCTCACACAGTGTGGAATGTGATTGTGCAGGTGCCACAGGCACCTATTGGCTAGTTCTCGTAACATCATTGACAACCTGATTCCGCTCCCAATTCTCTGCACCGGGTTTCTTTGCAGAACCAACACAGCCCCCTCCTCTTCCACTTTTCCCTTTCAGACTAGCCAAGAAATCCTGGTTTGGGAATTTTATCAACCTAGACAAAGAGGAGCAAATTTTTGTGGTCATCAAAGACAAACCCCTGAGCTCTATCAAGGCTGATATTGTTCATGCTTTCCTCTCGGTGAGTGTTGAGGGTCGGGGAGGGAGGCAAGTGTGTCTTTGGGGAAAGGGAGGGAAAACACAGATTATGAATTTGGGATGGTGAGAAGGAAAAGGCCTATGGGCAATGTTCCCTCTAAGCTGTGGAGTCTTGTGAGCAAAAATTCTACTTTGTGAGCTACTGGCATTAAAAGTTGTGAGCGAGCGATTTGGCTACTGCATAAATTAGTTTGCTCTAGATCCATCCTTCCTGAGCGAAGACAAAAATGTGTGAGCCAGAGGCTAAAAAACTGTGAGCTAGCTCACACTAACTCACCTTAGAGGGAACACTGCCTACGGGGAGAGCTTAGGAAGCCAGAGTTTGGACAGTGTCAGAATTTGGGGGAGGGCCGTGGGAGGGGGTAGGCGCTGTCTCATGACTGGTGGGTTGACACGCCCCCTCGATCATCCCCACAGATTCCCAGCCTGAGTCACAGCGTTGTGTCTCAAACAAGCTTCCGGGCCGAATACAAGTCATCAGGCGGCCCCTCGGTCTTCCAGAAACCAGTCAAGTTCCAAGTCGACATCAGCTACTCTGAGGGTGGGGAGGCACACAAAGACAGCGGGATCTACTCGGTCACCTTCACCCTCATCTCAGGTTGGTGCCCTGGAATAATGCTCTTAGGGATCATCCCAGGCACTATGCTGGCTCTGCCGTGTTCTTTACTGATCCAGTGCCGTCACTTGTTGTTCTGTTCCCAGAGACTGAAGCATGATGCCGATGGATTCTTAGAGACCTATTCCCAGGGACAGTCTTAGTGATTCGGGGGCCCTGGGCAAAAGTCCAGGATGGGGCCCTAGAATGAGCACCGGTCCCCTACCGGGGCTATGTGAAGCAGGCAGGAGGTGCTGCTGGAAGCTGAGTGCCCAAGCCCCAGACAGGAGCGGTTGCAAGCAGCTGGCAGGAGCCTGCTTTTCTTCTTTCCCCTCTCCATCATGAGGGTAGGGCCGTGGATTGTACGGGGACCCCCACCAGCCAGGACCGGCCCCAGCTTATTTTGCACCCTAGGCGAGGATCCCTTCTGCCCCCCCCCATGTGCCCACCAATTTTCAAAAATAAATGCATTTTAGGAAGAATGAAAAACACAAATAATCAAGAAACTCCCAGAGTACAGGGCCAGGTGCAGTTTGGCGCCCCTAAGAGCCATCCCGCTCTAGGCGATTGCCTAGTTCGCCTAGTGAATGAGCCGGCCCTGCCACCAGCACAGGGCCTGGAGCAGCTGTCCCTGTCGTCCATTGGCTAAGACGCTCCTGCCTGTATATGAATGGCAGAAGGATGTATAGCAAAATCAGATATATCCAGGGTATATCTACCCACTACAAACCTCTGCCAGATTAACAGTTAGGGCTTCACCCAAAGGATCATGGGAACGGATGGTTTGGTGAGACTGCAGAGAATTCTGTTAGAGATCTCTGATACTTATTTTACGCCCTGCTTTTCTCCCCGATGGGGACCCAAATTGGCTTGCAACATCATTTTCCCCTCCTTCATTTTATCCTGACAACAACCCTGGGAGGCTGGTTGGGCTGAAAGAGCACGATTGTCACAAGGTCACCTGGCAACTTCCCGGGGCAGCCTGGGGAGTCAGACCTGAGTTTCCCAGATCCTGCACTCTAACCACACTGGCTCTCCTAAAACGATTGTAGTTCCCTGATTTAGGTGGGCAGCGGGAATATCTGTTACACTAAGTCTGTGGGGTAGATGTGCCCATAATGCAGCCCCGTAGCCACAGCGGGGCACCTCGGGGCTAGGCCCCCTGACTTACTGGCAGTGCCCCATGACTTCCCATCCAGCCCAGGGCCCCCGAGCAGTGGCAGGTGCAGGGAAGGAGATAGGTATTCCTTAAATTCGATTAGCCCCCAAAGAAATTTAAATGCCCCCTGACTTTAAGAAATCCTGGCTATGGGCCTGCCATGATGAATGATTCAGTCCTAGCTCTCAGTCCTAGCTCTCTTGTGGGGAAGATCACGTCTTACTTGACTAACATGAGACAATAAGGTGTGTACCTTGAATATGAAAAGGCAGGACCATTTCACCTGGTGATCCATATCTGAAGAGCCCCAAGTGGCCGCTGCTACAGTGTAATCCAGTTCTGGAATCCCAAGGAACGTGGACTGTATAGAGTTTCGACACCAGCCTCACTTTGGAATCAAACATACAGCATGCTTGATTGCAGTTTCCCACCAGGAACCCTTGCAGCAATGTCCTTTGCCCCAGGGTCTGGGACTCTTCCGACAGAACCGATTCCCCTCCCAAGCTAAAAGCCCATGTCTGACTCCGCAGGTCCCAGCCGCCGGTTTAAGCGAGTTGTGGAAACAATTCAGGCGCAATTGCTCAGCACACACGACCAGCCTTCCGTGCAAGCCCTCGCAGGTGGGTGTTCGGGATCCGTACTCGGACTGGGTACCAACAGTTTGCTAGGTAATGTCCCTAGCCGTGGTCAATATTCTAAGAGACACTTGAATTGTTTGCTGGTTTGATTGACATTTCACACACCTGCATGTTGTTGGCATCCCACTAGCTTGTAAGAAAGTAGAGCGCTGCTGGATCAGACCAAAGATCCACCTTCTCCGTCACCTTTTTGTCTCACAGTGGCCCACTGGGGCCTTCGGGAAGTCCACAAGGAGGTCATGGAGGCAATAGCCCTCCTCCTGTTGTTTGACCTCTGTAGCTGGCATTTAGTGGTATGTACCTCTGACCGTGGATGCTCCATTTTGGTCTTTCTTGAAGGAGTCACTGCTTTGGAGCACCTCCAGATCCCAGCATGCTATTGGGTTCTTTGTGAATTTACTGTTTACAGTGTTCCAAGATTCAGTTTCTCTGTGACATGTTGATTTCATGTATGGTTTGAGCAGCTCCAAGGGTCATTTCGTGGAAAAAGAGGTGCAGGCGCTCATTAGCATAACTCATTAGCATAACTCATTTGCATATGCCACACCCCCTAACATCACCGGAAGTGTGTCAGAAGGCAACACCCACCGCTCAGGCTCCACTGGACAGTTTTGGATTGCTAGCTTTTTGGGGGGCGGGGGGAATGTGCAGATCTGTCCTTGCAGAGGAGGGAGAGCTTGTACCTGAATAAACCTTCGCCTTAAAGGTGGCACTGGACTGTTTTGGACTGGGGTCCGGGGGGGGAGCTCTGCAGCTTACCTGGCTGCTTCTTGCTCTGACTGAGGACTGCTGGGAGCAGGGGGTGGAGCTTGTTGCATGTGCCCACCCCCTGGGCTCTTTACTGCCGGAGCTCCGCTCCTGTGCGCTCCTGCAGGAAATGACCCCTGAGCAGCTCCAACTACAGCAAAAACTGAAAAAGAAAGCATCCATTGTACAGGTCATCTTGTGTCTATTTATTTTTTTAAAGGCCTGACCTGGGTAGCCCAGGCTAGCCTGACCTCATCAGATTTTGGAAGCTAAGCAGGGTCAACCCTAGTTAGTTCTTGGATGGGAGACCACCAAGGAATGCAAGGGTTGTGACGCAGAGGCAGGCAATGGCAAACTAGCTCATCTCTTGCCTTGAAAACCCTACTGGGTTGTCATAAATCAGCTGGGACTTGAAGACGCCTTTACACATACAACTGCTGCTGTTTTCTTGAACTGTTAACATAACATTATCTTTCCTTCTTCCTTCAGTGGTATGGCTTCATTGGCCATAGCCTTAAGCCTAACCACACTAATTTAAAAAACAAAACAAAACTCCATTCTAGGCCCACTCTAAATTATGAAAGTATTTTTAATTTTTATTTTATGCTGAACTACTAAAATATCAGAGTAATATTTGTATCGTTATTCCGCAGAAGAAAGGGAAAAAAATGATCATAACAGTATCTCTTGGACGTTACTATTCTTGTAGTTAATTGAAATTAGGAATCTTAACTTGGTCTTTTCAATTATTTTTATCTTTCTTAAAATATTAAGACACCCTTGATCAGTAACTATCAGGTAAACAGTAAAAGCCCACCTTAATTTGTTTTAGGAATAAGAATCAGAAGAGAAGCGTGTTTTTCTTTTTTTAAAGAAGCACTAAAAGTATAATCCAGTGATATCTGTTTGAGAAATTAACATGGTTTATCCCTCCCTCCCCCTCCAGACGAGAAGAACGGGCAACTGTGCCGCTTGCCAGGTACCCCAACCCGCAGCTGCCAACCATCTCGGCGCTCTGAATCCGACGTCTCCACCGAGCACCATCGACGTGGCTCTAAGGACAAGAAGCTGGTCTCTTCCAACGGGACTCAAGTCCAGCAACCGCCACCCCCATCCCCACAGCAGCCATGACAGCTGGGGCAGCGCAGGGGCAGCCGGGAGCCAGAGCAGCCAGGAGTGCAAACTCCGCACCCCGGGAATCGCTAGAAGCGCCCCAGCAGGGCAGATGGAGCCGACGAACTAGAGGCACGGATGGGTCAAGGCCCCACCAAAGACACAAAGGGGAAGGGGGGGTTGGTTTAAGTTTAAGAAGCTCGTCTCACCCACCCCTGGGCGGAAAAGTCGCCATCTTGGGAGCAGCCCATACTGTGAACTTGTAAATAATTAAGAACAAAACAGGAAGAAAAAAAAAGAACACCACAAATCCAGAAAAAGAACAGAAGGGGATTGGAGAGTACAATTGCAACAAGATGGTGGACAGAAGCAAAACAAAACTGGAGGAGGAGAGAAGCCGGGCAGGAGCCGGTGGGGGTTGGGAGGTTTACTCTGATTCCTTTGGTTTGGGAGGGAGGGAAGGGGGGGAGTGTCTTTATTTACTTCAGTCCTTTTCATAGACTCCCTCCTGGTTTTGGTTTGGTCAAATCAGGAGACATCTTGATTCTTCTGCCGTTCCTTCCGTGGCCTGCAGGAGGCCTACTTACTCATGGCATCTTGGCAGAACCCACTAAAATCACGAGACAGAGCTAGTAGGAAGTTTGCTTGAGTGAGAAATTCAAAGGTTTTCAGCCCCCAACCCTGCCCCTTCCTACTTTTCTTCTTTAAGTTTTCCTGCTTCCTGAAATTAGGGGTAATTTTTTTTGTTTGTTTTTTAAATGAAAAAAGCATTATTGCTGAACGAGATGGAATTTAAAATATCGAATAGGACACTAATTAAAACATCTTCCAAAATGTGGGGGGGGGGGGAATCTCACCCAAAGCCAATATTTTAAAACAAAAAATATCCAAATTTGAAATGTGGAGCCAAAATGGACACTCAGATAAACACATGTTTGTGATTATATTAAAATATTTATCGAAAGCCAACATTTTGCAAGTTTAATAAAGTGACAAGGGTAGACAAATGCAGTTAAAGCCACAATTGCCTAAACACTCTGAAATTAAAAATCATCCGGTTTTTAAAACGTAAATTTCTGAAGTTGGGGAACGGGTGGTGTGGGGTGGGGTGTCTGCACATTCAGTAACAGGACAGTCAGCAATATGAAAAATGACCAGTCTTTGAGTTTGCAAAACCTCTACAGCACAACGTGGTTAGAGTTTCCTTTTTAAAATCTGGGTTCTGGATTCTAACTTGGTGTGGATGCTCTGTTTTAGTGTCACACTTGTATAATCCATCACCTCTCATGGGCTACGTCCACTTTGGCACGGCTCAGGCATTCCTTTTCCACAATCAGCTGCATGCGGAATTGAATCATGGTTCCACACAGCACTTCATATAGCACTATATTCTCATGGAAATACGGCAATGCCTACTATCCTCACAACTGAGATCCTACTAGATGTTTACTAGGCATTAAGTTCCATTCAGCAAAGGTTCTGCTTCTCCCTGCAAACTTACTTTTCTTCCTTTGTTTACAGCTTTATCAGTTACTTTCTCTGGCTGCAGGATTCCTGAATATATGGTTAATGATCTTGTTTGGGAGGGGCAGTGCCAACTTAAGTACTGCCTTTTAACTTTGTAGTCAAGATGGATAGCTCATTTAATTTTTATTATCACAATTTTGTAATAGCACTGTAATGATAATAAAAAAAATGAGTAGCTTTGGTTGCAAAGTGAAAAGCAGTACTTGATCCTCCTCCCACCCCCCCACTCCCGGCAAGCTAATAACTGTTGATTAAGCTGCAAGTGGAAGGAAAGGAAGAAAAGTTAAAGGCCAGATTTTAATCACGCTTTGACTAGCCACAGTAGGCAGCCTGGAGCTGCAATTGCTTTTTATGTTTTTAAAAAACTGCCACAAATCAGGTCTGCAGAAAGGCAGGAGTAGAACAGGGAAGACACTGGAATGTAGTAGGTTGGCATTTTGTTAAAATGTAGTTAACAATTGATGGCTATCCCAAATGAAATGGTTTGAAAATGGTTGCTGAAAGATCTTAATGATTCCTATGCAAGTGTTGTGGTACAGGGAAGGAAAGTGAGAACAGATACCGTGTGTGTGTGTTGGGGAGGGGGTAATTCTTAGCAGTTCGAAAGCAAGAAATTGCAAGTAGATGAATAAGTACAACTTTAGTGGGAAGGTAACAGCGTTCCGTGCGCCTTGGTGTTTAGTCATGCCGGCCACATGACCACGGAAACGTCTTCGGACAGCGCTGGCTCTTCGGCTTTGAAACGGAGATGAGCACCGCGACCCTAGAGTCAGATTCGACTGGCTTTCGAGCAAGGGAACCTTTACCTTTTACCCATCAGATATTTGCTTATTAAAATTACATCACTCCACTTTAGAGAATTTTCTTTTCATTTTTTTTTTTTAAAGATAGGTCGCATGATCTTGTTAGCTTTAAACAGCCCTTCTTCAGCTTCCAAAAGTTAGAATATCACGCACAGGGTAAGCAAAACAAGCAGAAATAGGTTTAAATTGCTTTCTCTCACATTTTTAATAGGTAAATTATTATTTTACTAAGGACATCTTGTCAAATCATTTAACCACTAATTTGTTTTTAAAAGAAGATAAGACGCATTTCAGTAAAATAATATCCTATTCTGTTCCTGCCCCAATGACCCACCCCCAAAGATTAAGTAATCTTTGGCATTTTTAAAATTCTTATCAACTGCTTTGCAAAATTCCAAAGGATGTTATTTACCTGCTGGTTTTAAACTCTTCTCCGAACTGGCTCTGTTTCGTGTAATTTTAGCAGCCCTGTCAGAACTCTTGAGTGGGTAAACATGACTCATCTCTCCCGGTCCCCCCAAGCCCCCCCACTCCCTTTCCCCTAACACTCTGCATCCATCTGTGCAAGGCGTTCTGACGGGAGGCAGGAGGGGGCGACCATTCCGCTGGGTTTTCAAAGGTGCTGTGTCTCAGATGGAAGACAGGAGCGTCAGTGTTACCCGACCTAGCCCTCACGGTCTAAACGCGGACACCACCTGGAATATGATTACCACAGATCTGGATGCAGAATTCCTTTTGAACCCATGGGCGGCATTCGCAGAAGAAGATGGACTGGAGTCACAGGGTCTTGGGTGGCCTTGGCTGGTGACCTGTACCAAGAATGAGACGGGGGGGGGGGGGGGGGGGGAGACTAGGGGTATAAAATCCCAGGAAGCCAGGCAATGTGTCAAGATGGGATGATAGCAGCGTACCTGTTCCAATCGAGCATCTTACATGTATTCTTTTGAATGTGGGGGTAGGCAAGAGAAGAATCCCTGTCTAAAGGGCTGGCAGCTCTGGTGGACTCGAGGTCTTGATACTGCAGTTGGGGGATATGGGCGGTGGTGGAAATCTACGAAAGCAATCCTGCTTCTCCTTTCCCTCCAACCTCCTTTCCTCTATGGCTCTGGGTGACTCTCCTCTCCCTGGTGGGAGTGATACTGTTGGATGTGGATGATGGCGCATGCGGGCGTGCACATGAATAGGAGATAATTGTATGTAGCCCCCCCCATCCCCGTCCCATCCCATCTTCTGGCCCTGTGTCAATCTGTCCTCTCTCTCCTTTTTGTGAATCCAATCTTATCACACATATGCCCTTGTCTCTCTCCCCTCCCTCCCCGCAACTGTCCAACCCTTCCTATTTCATGTCCTCTCTGGGGTCTAATTATTGCTCAGAAAAAAAAAATACAATCAATCACTGAAATGTTCCCTAGCTGCCAAGATCCACCCCGTGTCATTTCCAGTCAATGTTCAGGAGGTGCTACTTCTCAGCCAGCAAGTGGGAACCACCATTTTCAATTCATAGTGAGGGTTCCGGTTTATCCAGGCAAGCATTGAAGCACGGCTCATCTATGAGATGGCTCCAGATCCAGGGCTATTTTGGGGCAGGAACGCACAGGAACGGAGTTCCGGCTGGCTCCTGAGTTGGCCACACCCAGCAGGAACTCATTAGCATAATAGGCCACACCCAACAGCAGAAACTCATTAGGATTGGCTACATTAGGGGTGTGTGGCCTAACATGCAAAGGAGTTCCTGCTACAAAAAAAGCCCTGGGTTTTGACAACAAACAAGGTAAACAGAATAACAAGCAAAAGGTGGGTGTGGCTGGATAACCACACTTCTGGTAACATGGGGGTGTGGCCTAATGTGCTAATGAGCTGTGCTGTCAGGGCCACCCCCCCCCCCCCGCCGTCCAGATCTGTGCGATGGCTCCACACATACAACAATTTGAGGCTGGTCCTGTCTTAGGCGGCCTTTGCCCCTAAGAGTGAAGGCTCGAGTGTCAATCCAAAACCCCTTCCTGGGGGGGTCTCCCCCCAAGCGCCCTTACTGAGCTAGCATCCTTAGTGAGTGTGTGGACACTGCGCAGATCTGACAGGCGTATGTATATATTGATGCGTGTGTAACAAAGACTTTGCCGTGTGAATATTGCGTGTAGCTGAATGGGTGTTCCGTGCCCTGTGGGTTGATGAGTGTAGGAGTTGGGCACGCTGTGTGAAAAAGAACACATGGGAAGTGTTTTGCAAATGGACAACTGGATGGAGGGGTGCAGGGGTCCGAGCTTTGCGGCTGCAGGCTTGTGAGAGGAAAAGAAATGCTATCGGCATATGCAAAATGCGGGTAGGTGGTCTTCAACGTATGTATGCATACAAGGGAGGGTGTGAAGCCCAATGTTTGTGTTACAGCAAGGGAACTCTGGCTCGTGGCTTCATCCCATACTGCTCTTCTAAGATCCAGATAGAGGACCCACAGAGCAGAGTGAACACTAGTTCCTTTCTGTCCAAATGTCACTTGACACTCCCCCCCCCCCTCTGAGAAGGAATAGGATAAACCACAGGGAAGACATTCCCACGCATGAAGTGGGACGGATAGAAGGAGCTATGTGTGAGCGTGCACACAGCAAAAGGGTGGGGTGAGGGTGTAGTCTGTGCATGTTTACATACATGCAAGATAGGAGGTGTTGATTGGGCCATTCACACACAGCCTGAGTGCTCTGTGGGCAGAGAGTGGTAAGTGTGAGTTGTGGGCAGACAGTGGTAAGCATGGCAGAAGGGGAGCTGGTGGGTGCACGCCCATGAGAGAATGAGCTGGAGCGATAAGTAGCACTTCTGTCTGCATATAAGAGGGAGAAAGTATATGAGAGCACTTTTGGTATAAGAGACCACTATCATTTTGTACAGGCTCAGTACCCTTGGAACGGGACCTGTCCTGGTTAATTCCCTGTTGGCTGTTACCTTGTGAACTGTGCAGTCACCAGCAAACCTGCCATACTCCTCTCTGAGGAGTCAGAATCAACTTGCCTTTACTCCTCCACTACATCCTAGCTGGAAATCTTTTCTCTGCTTGTCCCAAATACTACAGTCCTTCCTGGAATTCTCCCCCCCCCCCCAACAGCTGCCAACTGATTTCAGGCTGCCCGTCACCTACGCTTTCTGAAAGACACAGGCCCTCCATCTTCCCACTCGCTACAAAACACATGTCAACAAACACTGGAGAAGTACTGCACCAGAAGCTAAACTGCTGTCATATCATTCTCACCACACCAACTTTGTGGCAACAAAACACACTCTTCTGTGGACAGAATTAGCAGATGGTGAGAAGCCAGGATTTTTACTTTATTAATCCTCCTCCCACAAAAAAAGGAGAGATTGGGCAGTAAGAATCTATAGCAAGAAAACTAAAATCTGAAGGGGCTATTCTTCCCTTTGTGGAAGAATTCGGTTTGAGCAGAGCCAAAATGGGAAACTGTAAGAGGAGAGTCTTGGAATTCATTATTCATCTCACATAGGATGGCCAGTTTCCCTCTAACCCCTACCCACCCCTGTTCGTTGCAGGACAGGAAAAACAAGGACAGCACTAGCTTTCTCACACAAGAGGAGGGACACAAGGTCTTGGTTGGCACTACAATTTATGACAGGCAAGTACTTGGAGGTGCCCCCATACAGCAATATGTGCACAAGAGAAAAAAAATAGGTTTTTTTAGGCTTGGGCTTTATGACACAACATTATTGTCCTTCCCCACACAGAATGGTGTCAATGAGCCACCCTTGGAGTGCATCTGTCTGTGTATAGAGAGCACCAGCCACTGTTTAACTGGCATAAGAGTACAGTCAGACCACAGTTACGGTAACATGGCGCCAACTTCCATTCAGCCCAACCTGGCTTGTGGGGAAATACTCTGCCTCACTGGAATCTCTTCCTCCCACCTTATGTTATGGAGGGAGTAGATGGAGAAATAGCGACTTTTTATATCCATCTACACTGCAAAGGGTTCTTTCTAGAGCCATCCATGAGGTAGAAAAACAAGAGCAGGCACCATTGGTGGAAGGATACATCACAGGGCAACACACACAGAGAGAGATGACCGATAACAGGGATCCTTCCACTGCCCTGTATTTCATAAAGTGGGATGGGGATCGATGAGATAAAAACAGGTTTTGCTACCAGAAATAGGAAGATGCTAACGGCAAAAATAAAACAGACACTTTAAAAATATTATTTTTCAGAAGACAAGTAGAAAAAGTGGCTGGTGGATCCGTTTGGGAGAAGCAATGGATTTTATAAAGGAAATCCATAGTTCTGTTCAGGTGCAGAGGAGATTTGGTCTGACAGGAGGAGTCACAGCCAAGGAGACTCTCCAAACAGGCAGAGGGACATATCTAGGCTGTCCACCGAGGGTCCCGTGCCCCCCAAGAAGTACTTTGCCTGCCAAAGAAAGGACAGGGCAGGGAATAATCAGTCCCACCAGCAAAGTTGGTGTGGAAATCCATCCAAGCAGATAGGTTCACGGCGTCCCTTTCTCTCCATGGTGTTATCAAAGTGATAGAGTCTGAGTTGATGCCTGAATGTTCAGGGTTTCTTGATTCGCCATGCAGTACTGCACGTGGACTGAGCAAGAGCCCACGTGCCAGAAATCCACGGCGAACAGGCCGAAGAGCAGGAACAGATCCATGGCCAGGGCCCATTCGCAGTAGGCTGACTCGGAGTCCAGTTCCAGACTGAAAAGCACACATGCTGGGGCGGAAGAGTCAAGGACTGGAACCACTGTGTGTCAATCTAAAACAGCAAAGGGGGGAAGATCCCAGCCCTTTAAATGCTTAATATTGGTCCTTAGGACATGAAATGTTTTCTTAGTTCAGCCCAGGATCTGAAATACACCCTCAGTCTCTCCAGGCTCACAGTGTTCCTAAACAAGAACTTGGAGCAGCGACCAAGAGCCAGGGCAGCCAGCTCTGAGGAGGGCAGGGTGTAGCGTCACAGAGCCTACCCTCTAAGGCACCTGTTCTCCCCAGGGGAATTGATTTCTGTTGTCTGGAGTTCGACTGCAAGTCCTGGAGTTTGGCAACCCTAGCAAAACCTGTCCTCCCAGCCCCCCAACTAGCCCCAAACTCCCATCACCTAAGTATGCAGGCCTCCCATCACCTCCCCCCTGTCTTCACGCTGAGTTCAGGATACTGGCGACGAGCAGAGCAGTGCCACAAGCACTGAGACAGAACCTGAGAGGCCCAATCCACGATCCTCCGTGCCTCAGCTTTACCCGATAGGTCAGAACTGCTTGGATCCAGAAATAAAGGATACCCACCACAAAGGCCAAGAAGGCGCCGAACAGATGGGTTTCCAGTTGGTTATATTGCTGCAGCGGTAAAGACAAGGGAACAGGTTGTCAGAATAGCAGCTCCCCCCCAAGTAGGCAGTATCCTCGCTTCTTGCACTGCTGTCTATTCCGATAATAAGCCCAGAGGTCATTTCGGGGGGGATCGCGGGGGATCACAGTTCCCCTGGGTGAGGTACGGGGGGCGGGGCACATGACGAAGCCCCGCCCCCTGCCTCCGGCCGCCCCGCTTCCGGCCCTCATTCAGCCAGGAGGAGGCAGGAGAAGAGGGAGGGTAAGTTGCTTCCTCCCTGCCTCTCCCTACCCCTGCCTGCCTGGGGCCAGGGAGGGCCTTTGCGGGGCTTCCTTGCACTCCCGCCGGCCTTGCAGGTCCACCGCCCCCCTGCCTCTCCCTACCCCTGCCTGCCTGGGGCCAGGGAGGGCCTTTGCGGGGCTTCCTTGCACTCCCACCGGCCTTGCAGGTCCACTGCCGGGCCCCTCCGGCGGCGGTGGCCGGGACCGTTGGGGGCGGGGTGTGTGGCCTTAAGACACACTTCTGGTGATGTCAGGGGGTGTGGCCTTATGACACACTTCCGGTGATGTCAGGGGGTGTG